>NC_052310.1:71853121-71980621 GCF_016432855.1 Salvelinus namaycush
GTTATTGGGAAGTTCAGAAGAACATCAGGCAATCATTTTTTATGAGCTTCTGTGTAGACAATGATTTTCTTTTTTTTATGGGGTGGATCAGCTTTAATACTGCAGATAGATTGTTGCTTCCATCAATGTAATTGTCTGCATCATTTCCAATCCCCCATATATTTTTTTGTAAATATATATAGACATATGTTTTTTAAATATATTTTCCTTCATTATTTTCCCTCATTATTTTCCCCTTGATGATGTTCTTTACCCCCCTGTGTGATTTAACGCCACTCTGTTCTAATGGCTTGTGGCTTGTGGGCATAGTAGAGGGAAACAGTACATACACTATATCTAAACTCAGCAAAAAAAGAAACGTCCTCTCACTGTCAACTGCGTTTATTTTCAGCAAACTTAACTTGTAAATATTTGTATGAACATAACAAGATTCAACAACTGAGACATAAACTGAACAAGTTCCACAGACATGTGACTAACAGAAATTGAATAATGTGTCCCTGAACAAAGGGATGGTCAAAATCAAAAGTAACAGTCAGTATCTGGTGTGGCCACCAGCTGCATTAAGTACTGCAGTGAATCTTCTCCTCAAGGACTGCACAAGATTGGCCAGTTCTTGCTGTGAGATGTTACCACACTCTTCCACCAAGGCACTTGCAAGTTTGCCTGCAATGACACCAAGCTCAGTCCGATGATGCTGTGACACACTGCCCCAGACCATGACGGACCCTCCACCTCCAAATCGATCCCACTCCAGAGTACAGGCCTCGCTGTAATGCTCATTCCTTCGACGATAAACGCGAATCCGACAATCACCCCTGGTGAGACAAAACCACGACTCGTCAGTGAAGAGCACTTTTTGCCAGTCCTGTCTGGTCCAGTGGCGGTGGGTTTGTGCCATAGGTAACGTTGTTGCCGGTGATGTCTTGTGAGGACCTGCCTTACAACAGGCCTACAAGCCCTCAGTCCAGCCTCTCTCAGCCTATTGCGGACAGTCTGAGCACTGATGGAGGGATTGTGCGTTCCTGGTGTAACTCGGGCAGTTGTTGTTGCCATTCTGTACCTTTCCCGCAGGTGTGATGTTCGCATGTACCGATCCTGTGCAGGTGTTGTTACACGTGGTCTGCCACTGTGAGGACGATCAGCTGTCCATCCTGTCTTCCTGTAGCACTGTCTTAGGCGTCTCACAGTACGGACATTGCAATTTATTGCTCTAGCCACCACTGCAGTCCTCATGGCTCCTTGCAGCATGCCTAAGGCACGTTCACGCTGGGCATCTTTCTTTTGGTGTTTTTCAGAGTCAGTAGAAAGGCATCTTTAGTGTCCTAAGTTTTCATAACTGTGACCTTAATTGCCTACCGTCTGTAAGCTGTTAGTGTCTTAACGACCGTTCCACTGGTGCATGTTCGTTAATTGTTTATGGTTCATTGAACAAGCATGGGAAACAGTGTTTAAACCCTTTACAATGAAGATCTGTGAAGTTATTTGGATTGTTATGATTTTTTTTTGAAAGACAGGGTCCTGAAAAGGGGGCGTTTCTTTTTTTGCTGAGTTTATATGTGTATGTGGACACCCCTTTGAATTAGTGGATTCGGCTATTTCATGCACAGCTGTGGCTGACAGGTGTATAAAATCAAGCACACAGCCATGCAATCGCCGCCATTGGTCTCTGGAGTAGTGGAAACGCATTCTCTGGAGTGATGAATCACGCTTCACCATCTGGCAGTCTGACGGACAAATCTGGGTTTGGTAGATGCCAGGAGAGCACTACCTGCCCAAATGCATTTAAGGAGGAATGCTGGTCTGGGGCTGTTTTTCATGTTTCAGGCTATGCCCCTTAATTCCAGTGAAGGGAAGTCTTAATACTACAGCATACAATAACATTCTAGACTATTCTGTGCTTCCAACTTTATGGCAACAGTTTGGGGAAGGCCCTTTCCTGTTTCAGCATGACAATTCCCCCGTGCACAAAGCGAGGTCCCTACAGAAATGGTTTGTCTAGATTGGTGTGGAAGAACTTGACTGGCTTGCACAGATCCCTAACCTCAACCCCATCGTACAACTTTGGGATGAATTGGAACACCGACTGCGAGCCAGGCCTAATTGCCCAACATCAGTGCCCGATCTCACTAATGCTCTTGTGGCTGAATGGAAGCATGTCCCCGCAGCAATGTTTGAACAGCTAGTGGAAAGCCTTCCCAGAAGAGTGGAGACTGTTATAGCAGCAAAGGGGGGGACAAACTCCATATTAATGCCCATGATTTTGGAATGAGATGTTCGACGAGCAGATGTCCACATACTTTTGGTCATGTAGTGTATGTTCGTATACCTGAGAGTCTTATCTTTCAATGATGGGGTCATCATATTCTGCAGCTTAAACCATTCAAAAGATAGTGACATATCTGTTGGAAGAAAACAGAAACGGCTTTGTTTATTCCAACCGCATCTAGCAACTACCGGAGGTTACTGACAGAACCCCGGCTTTAAAAATCAAACGCACATTTTCTCTCGCAACCCCATTTTCAAATCAGACGACCACACATGGGGTCGCGCCGCTTAGTTTGGGAAACCCTATTAAAGTATACTGTAACTTATATTCTGCAAGATAATGATCCTGGAACATTAGGAGTGTATTATATAGAGGAGTGCCATGCAGTATTATTGGAATCACTACATGCCTGTGGTGGATTTCACCAGAACTAGTTTTTTATAAATCACATGTAAGGTATGTTAGTGTCTGCTTCCAAAATGGCACCCTATTCCTTATATGGAGTTCTACTTCTTATCAGAGCCTATAGGGCTCTGGTCTAAAGTAGTGCACTATATAAAGGGAATATGGTGCCATTTGGGATACAGATTCAGTATGTTATGTTAGTGCTGTATTTAGTAGGAAATGAAAAGGAGCACAGAGTAGAACGGTTTCAAAGGCCACCAATTGAGAGCAATATTAAAGACAGTCAGTGAATAATAGAAACGGACACGTTTTATTTTACTACCTGCTGGCTTAGCTTTCTCTATCCCCATGCTAGAGAGATGGAAAATTACCAATACTTTTGCGTACTTGGCATTTTACAATGTACATTTTATAATGTGAACATGCACTGACCGTAATCTCTGTCTTTCTTTCCACAGGCCTTCCCATGTATATCCACAGGAATCTACGGTAAGGCTGGTCTTGTTATTTTGTAACTGTGTGTTACTGTGTATCTTGGATGTGTATTTATGTGTTGTACATTTTCACTCGAACCTACTATTTCCTATCATTCTTATTATCCATTCAAAACAACCCCTATGGGAATGGCCGTATCCTCTTTGTATGACGTTTCATTCCACATAATTGCTGGTGACTGTGTGTCTCTGCAGTCTTCTGCCAATGACGGTCTGTCACACCACACCACTTCAACTCCTAGCGGAGGAGGTTTGTGAGAGAGAGGGATGGAAGGGTACAGAAGGAAGTTTGTGAGAGAGAGGGGTGGGGGGGTAGAGGAGGAGGTTTGTGAGAGAGAGGGATGGGGGGTAGAGGAGGAGGTTTGTGAGAGAGAGGGGGTAGAGGAGGAGGTTTGTGAGAGAGAGGGATGGGGGGTAGAGGAGGAGGTTTGTGAGAGAGAGAGGCTAGAGGAGGAGGTTTGTGAGAGAGAGGGGTAGAGGAGGAGGTTTGTGAGAGAGGGAGGTAGAGGAGGAGGTTTGTGAGAGAGAGGGATGGGGGGTAGAGGAGGAGGTTTGTGAGAGAGAGAGGGTAGAGGAGGAGGTTTGTGAGAGAGGGTAGAGGAGGAGGTTTGTGAGAGAGAGGGATGGGGGTAGAGGAGGAGGTTTGTGAGAGAGAGAGGGTAGAGGAGGAGGTTTGTGAGAGAGAGGGATGGGGGGTAGAGGAGGAGGTTTGTGAGAGAGAGAGGGTAGAGGAGGAGGTTTGTGAGAGAGGGTAGAGGAGGAGGTTTGTGAGAGAGAGGGATGGGGGTAGAGGAGGAGGTTTGTGAGAGAGAGAGGGTAGAGGAGGAGGTTTGTGAGAGAGGGTAGAGGAGGAGGTTTGTGAGAGAGGGGGTAGAGGAGGAGGTTTGTGAGAGAGGGAGGTAGAGGAGGAGGTTTGTGAGAGAGAGGGATGGGGGTAGAGGAGGAGGTTTGTGAGAGAGAGAGGGTAGAGGAGGAGGTTTGTGAGAGAGGGTAGAGGAGGAGGTTTGTGAGAGAGAGGGATGGGGGTAGAGGAGGAGGTTTGTGAGAGAGAGAGGGTAGAGGAGGAGGTTTGTGAGAGAGGGTAGAGGAGGAGGTTTGTGAGAGAGGGGGAAGAGGAGGAGGTTTGTGAGAGAGAGAGGGTAGAGGAGGAGGTTTGTGAGAGAGGGTAGAGGAGGAGGTTTGTGAAAGAGGGGGTAGAGGAGGAGGTTTGTGAGAGAGAGGGATGGAGAGAGGGGGGTAGAGGAGAAGGTTTGTGAGAGAGAGGGAGAGGAGGAGGCTTCAGAGGCAGTACAGTATGATGATGTAATCCTTCCCCCAGTACTAATCTCTTTCTATTTTTATTTTATTTATTTAACCTTTATTTAACTAGGCAAGTCAGTTAAGAACAAATTCTTATTTACAATGACGGCCTACACCGGCCAAACCCGGACGACACTGAGCTAATTGTGCACCACCCTATGGGACTCCCAATCACGGCCGGTTGTGATACAGCCTGGATTTGAACCAGGGTGTCTGTAGTGACGCCTCTAGTACTGAGATGCAGTGCCTTAGACTGCTGCTCCAATCGGGAGCCCAGTTCTACTAACTGATCAGATGTTGGCACGTTTACTGATGGATCTAGGCTTACTGTATTTGTTTACATTTGAGAGTATTATTAAGGTCAGGTCCTCTTTGTACGTTTTCTCATGAAAGGTGCAATGGACTCTTTCTTTTCTTCCTCTAACTCTTCCTCTCACTTGGTCCCCTCACATACACACTGAGACACACTGAGACACACTGAGACACGCATTGTAATGGAGTGTCTGTGTGTGACCCATTTACAGCGAAACAAATCCACAGCCCCCACAAAGTGACAGAGAGGAACGAGGGACCGAGTTGTCCAGGGCCTTAGCGGCTGGTGCCTCAGTGGTGGTGGAGAGGAAAAACAGGTTTGTCAGGACAGCTAAGGCTAATTGACACCCTCCCTCTCCTCCCTCACGCCCCCTTATTCCAGCAGGCTCCGTCACCGCTGACAGATGATTGGGAGAGCACGGGGTAGGGCGTCGCCAGGGGTGCACAGGGGCTACCTCTACGTCTACCTCAGACGACCATGCAGGAAGGAAGAAAAATGACTCCCGGCTCCGTGCTGACAGTCCAATCCCTCAGTCCGGCCCATTAGCCCCAGCAGAGATTCTGCAGCGGTCGGGCAGTGCACTGGTTAGCGTGTCGGCGTGCGGGTGAGGGAGGGAGAAAGGGACGGACGTACCACCCATAAACAAACTGGCACCCACCGTAGGGTTGTGAGGTCGCGAGGCATGATAGAGGTTATTAAGTGTTGGTCCTGTTCTCCCATCAATCATGGGCGGCTCCCGCCACACGACCAACCTGTGGTTCAAACAGATTATTCCTTCTGAGGAGCAGACACCTCTCAATGTCTTCACAACACCGACATAATCAAGAAATTCCTCACCTGAGGTGAAGGATTTCAACCTGCAGTATGTACAGTACAGTCTGGTATGAGAGACCTTGTAGAGGCCTAATTTCAGCTGGCACTGAGAGAGAGAGAACGCTTTAGAACAGCCTTGTAATGGGCTGCAGTATTGGAGGGTTTATGAGAGGCTTGAGATTATCAATCTTGGCACGGAGCGGAAGGAAGGTATACGTCCCAAATGGCACCCTATTCCGTTTATAGTGCACTACTTTTTACCAGGGCCCTATATAAAGGGAATAGAGTCCCATTTGGGATACAACATCCAAGGTCTAGCTAGCACCATGTCAAGCCATAGATGGGAGCATTAGGTCTCACATTTACCTGACAGATTGAGCCATACCCTGGCATTCAGAACCCTATCAGACCAATCAGCCTTCTAAACACCAAAACACCTGCTTCCAAAACACCTGCTTCTACACCTCTTCTGAACACACCCCTACCTGTTAGACCTGGGTTCAAATAGTATTTAGAATCATGTCAAATACTTTATCTGGGCTTGATTGAGTTTGCATGGCGCAATGAAACCAATAGAATAGTCTTAAATGTGCAAACCCCACCCACTTGGCATTCGAAGGAAGCTAAGCAAACATTCAATGAATTGAAAACATTTTGATAATATTTGAAAGTGTATGTACCTTTGACACCCTATTGCCTATATAGTGCACTTCTTTTGACCTGAGACCTATGGGGAATAGGGTGCCATTTGGGACGCGAACGAGGTCTGGTAGTCCGTGTTTATTCATCCCTCCTCCTCGTCCGTCTTTGAAGGATTTAAAAGGATATTGTTGACAAAGGGGTTTTACAGTGACTGGTGGTTGTCTGAGATATGTGGCTATGTGTAATCCCCAGAGGTTCTATTTGCCTCCCAAATGGCACCCTATTCCCTACATAGTGCACTACTTTTGACCGGAGTCCACTAGGGTCACAGCCACATGTCACAGACAACCACCAAAAGTAGTGCTCTATGTAGGGAATAGGGTGCCATTTGGGCCGCAGCCTATGTCTGTATAGCCACACCATAATCCACCCAGGCTCTGTGGGTGTGATGTCCAGTGTGTCCAGACAGACACCTTGAGCCCAGTGTGGTCTCCAGCTCAGAGAGTCAGAGAGGGTCAGAGAGGGTTAGAGAGGGTCAGAGAGGGTTAGAGAGGGTCAGAGTAGCTAACAGTTTTCACCCAGCCGACGAACGCTGAGCTTTTTCAGCGTTCATGCACGCACACACAAACACAATCCTTCTAACTCGCTCCATCTCCGGTCAGGATTAGCACACACCAACACACACACACACATACACTCCTCCCTCTTAACCCCTCCATATCTGGTCAAGATCCTCCCCTCAAATAATGCCTACTGCTCCTCCTTTCTGCAACTCTCCTTTAAATCATGGGGATTTACATTAGGGAGCTAAGCTTGGGGAAGGAGCTTGGCTGGGGAGTGTTAAAGGTACACTGGGAGGATGTGCTGTATCAGTGGGTAACAGAGAAATAGGGCCCACTCCCTATTCCCTATACTGTATACAGATGTAAGATCTTAATTTGAGCCAGTTTGCTACATCAGGAAAATAATGCTTCAGCAACAGGAAAGAGTGGTGGACAGTTTTCAAGAGTGTCACCGTGGTGGACTCCGAAAGAGGTGCCGGTTTAGATTATAGGCACAACTGTCCCAGGGTCGTGGTTAGGGACAGAAATTACCCGGGGTCCTGGTTAGGGACAGAAATGACCCGGGGTCCTGGTTAAAGGACAGAAATTACCCGGGGTCCTGGTTAGAGGACAGAAATGACCCGGGGTCCTGGTTAGGGACAGAAATGACCCGGGTTCCTGGTTAGAGGACAGAAATGACCCGGGGTCCTGGTTAGGGACAGAAATGACCCGGGGTCCTGGTTAAAGGACAGAAATGACCCGGGGTCCTGGTTAAAGGACAGAAATGACCCGGGATCCTGGTTAGAGGACAGAAATGACCAACTTACCCGGGGTCCTGGTTAGAAGACAGAAATGACCAACTTACCCGGGGTCCTGGTTAGAGGACAGAAATGACCAACTGACCCGGGGTCCTGGTTAGAGGACAGAAATGACCAACTGACCCGGGGTCCTGGTTAGAGGACAGAAATGACCAGTAGGAGACAGAAATCCACACTTTATTACCACACACCAAACACACACACACACACACACACACACACACACACACACACACACACACACACACACACACACACACACACAGACACACACACACACACACACACACACACACACACACACACACACACACACACACACACACACACACACACACACACACACACACAGCAAACAGGAAGAGGAAGAGGAATAGAATTGGTGAAAGTGAATAGTGGTTTTCTGTAGTGGACAGAAAAAATAGGACATATATACTGAGTATACCAAACAGGAGCTGGTCTATTAGGAATTGATCTAACTAACAACTTGTGTTGTTTGTCAAGCTGACCCTGTGAATATGACAGATAATAAGTAAGCGTTAGAAACACCTATTAAAAATCAAAGTCTGCCAGTGTTGGTTGCACAGACACAAAGAATAAAAGTTGACCCACCCAGTGAACGGCATGCAGATGTATTTAGCAGTGTTTAAGCTGATTCGCCTTATTGTGTTTCGAAATATCTAATGTGTGCGTCTGGGTGCATTAAAAACAAAGTCTGCCAGAAAGAAGGTTGTACAGACACAACATCAAACACATAAAACTTAGAGCAGGGATGAGATTTCAAATGACAACTTTCATTTCAGTGAGAAGAGAATGTCAGAGCCTCTCATTATGGATGTAAACAAAGAAGAGATTGGATTCATGCTTCCTGATTTTGATGTTCAACAGAATACACTGCAGCCTGTCCCAGATCTGTTCATATTTGGAGTGACATATTTGGATGTTAAACACAATATACTATAGTCAGGTCCCAGATCTGTTGATATTTGGTGTGACAATGACCTTTTATAAATCCTTAACTAATTTCACTGGTTAAATAACGAGTCTCCCTGAGCTTTCTTTGATCAACACAGATTATGAGTTATGTAGTCTATCTAGCTATCTAGTCCCAAGTCTGTTTGTGCTGTATATACACTGGGTATGTGTAACGATAGTCTATATCGTCCTCCTCATCGGACGAGGAGAGGCGAGAAGGATCGGACCAATATGCAGAGTGGTTGGTTTCCATGGTAATTTAATAACACGAAAACAAATATGCGATACAAAATAACAAAATGAAACTACCGTGACAGTCCCGTGTGGCGAAACACTAACAAGGAACAAACACCCAACATAGAAAACAACACATAGACAACCCACCCAACTCACGCCCTGACCATACTAAATAAATACAAAACAAGGGAAAACAGGTCAGGAACGTGACAGAACCCCCCCCTCAAGGTGCGAACTCCGGGCGCACCACCTAAAACTCTAGGGGAGGGTCTGGGTGGGCGTCTGTCCGCGGTGGCGGCTCTGGCGCGGGACGTGGACCCCACTTTAACAATGTTTTTGTCCGCCTCCTTAATCGCCCCCGTGGCCTCCTAACAACCACCCTCCATATCAACCCCACTGAACCAAGGGGCAGCACCGGACTGAGGGGCAGCACCGGACTGAGGTGCAGCACCGGACTGAGGGGCAGCACCGGACTGAGGGGCAGCACCGGACTGAGGGGCAGCACCGGACTGAGGGGCAGATCCTGGCTGGCGGGCGGCTCTGGCAGATCCTGGCTGGCTGGCTCTGGCCGCTCCTGGCTGGCTGGCTCTGGCAGCTCCTGGCTGGCTGGCTCTGGCAGCTCCTGGCTGGCTGGCTCTGGCAGCTCCTGGCTGGCTGGCTCTGGCAGCTCCTGGCTGGCTGGCTCTGGCAGGTCCTGGCTGACAGACTCTGGCAGGTCCTGGCTGACAGACTCTGGCAGGTCCTGGCTGACAGACTCTGGCTGGTCATGGCTGGCTGACGGCTCTGGCTGGTCATGGCTCGCTGACGGCACTGGCTGGTCATGGCTGGCGGACGGCACTGGCTGCTCCTGTCTGGCGGACGGCTCTGGCTGCTCCTGTCTGGCGGACGGCTCTGGCTGCTCCTGTCTGGCGGACGGCTCTGGCTGCTCCTGTCTGGCGGACGGCTCTGGCTGCTCCTGTCTGGCGGACGGCTCTGGCTGCTCCTGTCTGGCTGGCTCTGGCAGCTCCTGGCTGGCTGGCTCTGGCAGGTCCTGGCTGACAGACTCTGGCAGGTCCTGGCTGACAGACTCTGGCAGGTCCTGGCTGACAGACTCTGGCTGGTCATGGCTGGCTGACGGCTCTGGCTGGTCATGGCTCGCTGACGGCACTGGCTGGTCATGGCTGGCGGACGGCACTGGCTGCTCCTGTCTGGCGGACGGCTCTGGCTGCTCCTGTCTGGCGGACGGCTCTGGCTGCTCCTGTCTGACGGACGGCTCTGGCTGCTCCTGTCTGGCGGACGGCTCTGGCTGCTCCTGTCTGGCGGACGGCTCTGGCTGCTCCTGTCTGGCGGACGGCTCTGGCTGCTCCTGTCTGGCGGACGGCTCTAGCGGCTCGGGACAGACGGGCAGCTCTGACGGCTCGGGACAGACGGGCAGCTCTGATGGCTCGGGACAGACGGGCAGCTCTGACGGCTCGGGACAGACGGGCAGCTCTGACGGCTCGGGACAGACGGGCAGCTCTGACGGCTCGGGACAGACGGGCAGCTCAGACAGCGCTGGGCAGGCAGGCAGCTCAGACAGCGCTGGGCAGGCAGGCAGTTCAGACAGCGCTGGGCAGGCAGGCAGTTCAGACAGCGCTGGGCAGGCAGGTACACCTGTAGGGAGGAGACAGAGAGACAGCCTGGTGCGGGGGGCTGCCACCGGAGGACTGGTACGTGGAGGTGGCACCGGATATACCGGACCGTGAAGGATTACACGAGCTCTTGAGCACCGAGCCTGCCCAACCTTACCTGGTTGAATGGTCCCCGTAGCCCTGCCAGTGCGGCGAGGTGGAATAGCCCGCACTGGGCTATGCTGGCGAACCGGGGACACCATTTGTAAGGCTGGTGCCATGTACGCCGGCCCGAGGAGACGCACTGGAGACCAGATGCGTTGGGCCGGCTTCATGACACCCGGCTCGATGCCCAACCTAGCCCTACCAGTGCGGCGAGGTGGAATAGCCCGCACTGGGCTAAGCACACGTACTGGGGACACCGTGCGCTCCACCGCATAACACGGTGTCTGACCAGTACGACGCCCTCTCACTCCACGGTAAGCACGGGGAGTTGGCTCAGGTCTCCTACCCGGCTTTGCCACACTCCGCGTGTGCCCCCCCCAAGAAATGTTTGGGTCTGACTCTCGGGCTCCTAACCACGTCGCCGCGCTGCCTCCTCATACCAGCGCCTCTCTGCCTTCGCTGCCTCCAACTCCGCCTTGGGACGGCGATATTCCCCTGGCTGAACCCAGGGTCCCTTGCCGTCCAGGATCTCCTCCCAAGTCCAGGAGTCCTGTGTCTGTTTCTGCTGCTGCTGTCGCTGCCCTTTTCCACTCTGCTTGGTCCTTTGTTGGTGGGTGTTTCTGTAACGATAGTCTATATCGTCCTCCTCATCGGACGAGGAGAGGCGAGAAGGATCGGACCAATATGCAGAGTGGTTGGTTTCCATGGTCATTTAATAACACGAAAACAAATATGCGATACAAAATAACAAAATGAAACTACCGTGACAGTCCCGTGTGGCGAAACACTAACAAGGAACAAACACCCAACATAGAAAACAACACATAGACAACCCACCCAACTCACGCCCTGACCATACTAAATAAATACAAAACAAGGGAAAACAGGTCAGGAACGTGACAGAATGCCAAACATTAGGAACACATTCCTAATATTGAGTTGCACACCCCCACCCTTTCGCCCTCAAACCAGCCTCAATTCGTCAGGTCATGGACTCTACAAGGTTTCGAAGGCGTTCCACAGGGATGCTGGTCCATGTGACTCCAATGCTTCCCACAGTTGTGTCAAGTTGGCTGGATGTCCTTTGGGTGTCCAAAGGGTTCTATATAGCTTTGGGTGTCCAAAGGACACAAGAGTAAAGGCTGGAGACAGTTTGTCGCAGTGACATCATGAACATTCGGCCGACATCTAACTTGTCATGACAGAAGCCAATATACCCATCAGTTAAAAATGAATGTATTAAATGTCAACCTATCATGCCAGGCAACTAAAAGCACCTTTCTAAACAATATATGAGTTAGTTGCTATCTAGTTAGCTAGATCTCTGGCTAGCCAGTTTCAAATAATGACCAGAGTATAGCTGACAAAGTCTTAACTTTATCTCCTTTTAATTATTTTATCCGGAAAATAAACCCACAGCAACATCATTATTTACAAGCGTACAGAAAATAGCTTACGGTTATGACAGCTTATAGCTTACGGTGTGACAAAATAAAAGTAGGTAATTCTATCTGAGAAATGTTTAACTCTACACTCGTAACAGATGGATTTGTTCTTGTTGCTGTAATAGCTCAGTAACCACGTCAACGGACGTTGTGACAGTCGCAGAGACATGAGCTTTTTTATGCCTGTGCAACAAGGAAATCTACAGTTGCAGCGATGGTCAGAGTATAAATTAAATGTTCTATTGACCAGCGACACTTGTCGCATTCTAATTGTCTACAGACATGTCGTTAGTATAAACCGGCCTTAAAGCAATACGAGGCTATAAAAAAATTATAGAAAATAAAATATGTTTTATTGTCACAAACACATGACAAGGGGCAGTGAAATGTGTTGTTTTACAGGATCAGCCATAGTAGTACTGTAAGGTTCTGTATTTATTTTCTTAGTCAACCTTGTGTTCTGTTTCATTGTGTTCTTGAACGTAGCCCTGTTTCTTTGTGTTCTTGAACGTAGCCCTGTTTCTTTGTGTTCTTGAACGTAGCTCTGTTTCTTTGTGTTCTTGAACGTAGCCCTGTTTCTTTGTGTTCTGGAACGTAGCCCTGTTTCTTTGTGTTCTTGAACGTAGCTCTGTTTCTTTGTGTTCTTGAACGTAGCCCTGTTTCTTTGTGTTCTGGAATGTAGCCCTGTTTCTTTGTGTTCTTGAACGTAGCTCTGTTTCTTTGTGTTCTTGAACGTAGCCCTGTTTCTTTGTGTTCTGGAACGTAGCCCTGTTTCTTTGTGTTCTTGAACGTAGCTCTGTTTCTTTGTGTTCTTGAACGTAGCCCTGTTTCTTTGTGTTCTGGAACGTAGCCCTGTTTCTTTGTGTTCTTGAACGTAGCCCTGTTTCTTTGTGTTCTTGAACGTAGCCCTGTTTCTTTGTGTTCTGGAACGTAGCCCTGTTTCTTTGTGTTCTTGAACGTAGCTCTGTCTTTCATTTTTGCTCATTGATTTCACCTGTATTAGTTACTCACCTGGTCTCATCAGCTCCTTATTTAGTTCAGTTCATTCTGTTTGTGCCTTTGTGGGGTATGTTCGTTGTGACTCTACTAAGCCTTTTCCTAGCTCGTTTGGAAGAACCAGTTATAGCCTTCAGTCCTAGTTTTGATTCACCTGCCGGTTTGCCTATGTGTGTATGACCATTGCCTGCTTGTGACACAACACCTAAGGAATTTGAACAATGTAATATGACTGGACAGAATATAAAACCCTGTATGGTTCTTCAAAAGGATCTACAAAGAACCTTTGAGATTAAGAAAGGTTCTTTATAGAACCATTCTCCATAAAGGTTATATTAAGAACCATAAAAAAAGGGTTCTATATAGCCCCAATGTTGTAACCATAGCAGAACCCTTTTTTGGTGCTATCTGGAACCTTTTCTTTATAGCACCATACAGTTTCCATTTAGAACCTTATGAGCATGGGTCTTTAACCATCATAAAGGGTTCTATATAGCACTAAAAAGGGTTATGCTATGGTTTCAAGCCAACTAACCCCGATCTGGTACTATTTAGAATCCTTTCTGTGTGTGTGTAAACCGCAGCCTTGTTGGATGTAGCTGTGGCTATAGCAGGAAGTGACTCTGGACGTGTTGACATCACTGGTTGGCTGTATTAGGTGTGTAATATACAACTATTGGCTAGTAGCCATCTTGACCAATATACTCTTAGAAAAAAAGGTGCTAAGTAGAACCATACAGGGTTATTTTGCTTGTCCACATGTCCCTTTTTGGTGCTGGGAACCCTTTGCATAGGGTTCTATCTAGAACCCTCTATGTAGGGTTATTCAAAGAACCCTTTGTATATGGTTCTAGCTAGAACCCTCTATGAAGGGTTCTACTGAGAATGCTTTTGTCCTTGGATGGTTCTTCCTAGAATCCTCTATGAACGGTTCCACCAGCCTTTTTAAATGTTATTATTTATGACAATACATTACATATTTCATACGGCCTTTTCTTAGGGCCTTGTTATACCCTAAAGCCGTCCGCATGCTTCCCAGCTGAAACAGTTCGGAAGAGTTTATGCATATATTATGACGACATTTTGTGACATTATTTTTCCGGCTGTTCGGGCACACAATATTTTTTCTCCAGGCCAGCCCCTTCGCCCGTGATTGGTCAACCGTAGGGATTCTTCAATAAAGTATTTTTTTGTCATTCAACGAGAGACGACTCGTTTTCATGCACATTTCATGCACTTAGTTAAATGTAAAATTGTGCAACTAAGATCTCCTTGTCAAAAACATCAACATTAATGACAGATTTCTTAGATTATTTCTGACTGTTTTGAGAAAGTACACTGGCTACGGCGTCACAAACAGTACTATTGCCCCTTTTCTCTCATTTTTCAACCGAAGGTCTTTTAAGGAAGTATGCGCTAGAGGTCGACCGATTATGATTTTTCAACGCCGATACCGATACCGATTATTGGAGGTCCAAGAAAAGCCGATACGGATTAAACGGCTGATTTTTATATATATATATATATATATATGTGTGTGTGTAATAATGACATTTACAACAATACTGAATGAACAATGAACACTTTTGTTTTAACTTAATATAATACATAAATAAAATCACCTTTGTCTCAAATAAATAATGAAACATGTTCAGTTTGGTTTAAATAATGCAAAAACACAGCGTTGTAGAAGGAAGTAAAAGTGCAATGTGTGTCATGTAAAAAAGCTAACATTTAAGTTCCTTGCTCAGAACATGAGAACATATGAAACCTGGTGGTTCAATATTCCCAGTTCTTCAATATTCCCAGTAAAGAAGTTTTAGGTTGTAGTTATTATAGGAATTATGACACGTCGACTATTTCTCTCTATACCATTTGTATTTCATATTCCTTTGACTATTGGATGTTCTTATATATTGCCAGCCTAATCTCTGGAGTTGACAGGCTTGAAGTCATAATATTATTTCACATCCAAAGAACCCTTCTTGCCTTTCAAAGAACCCTTCTTGCCTTTCAAAGAACCCTTCTTGACTTCCAAAGAACCCTTCTTGCCTTTCAAAGAACCCTTCTTGACTTCCAAAGAACCCTTCTTGCCTTTCAAAGAACCCTTCTTGCCTCTCAAAGAACCCTTCTTGCCTTCCAAAGAACCCTTCTTGCCTTCCAAAGAATCATCAAAGAATGCTTTCTTCCATCTTCTGATCAAAACAGTTCTTGGTAGAACCCTATCCTTCCGCAAAGAACCCTTTTGAAACCCTTTTTTCTAAGAGTGTAGAATAGTGTAGAATAGTGTACCACATGGCCTGAATGGTGAAGTACACATAAACTATGCCAAATATAGTTGTTATGATGTACAGTATATAGTGCTATTTCGTTATTTTATTTAACTTAGTGCTGCATGTTGGAGCTCAGAGCCTAAGATTTTCACTGTACCCTGCAATCACACCTGCAACCCTGTACATGTGACTATTAAACACTGAATCTGTCACGTTCCTGACCTGTTTTCTGTTGTTTGGTATGTGTTTATTGGTCAGGGCGTGAGTTTTGGGTGGGCAGTCTATGTTTTCTGTTTCTATGTTGGTTTTGGGTTGCCTGGTATGGCTCTCAATTAGAGGCAGGTGTTTGACGTTTCCTCTGATTGAGAGTCATATTAAGGTAGGTTGTTCTCACTGTTTGTTTGTGGGTGATTGTCGTCCGTGTCTGTGTCTGCGCACCACACGGGACTGTAGCGTTCGTTTGTAATAGTCTGTTCCTGTTCGTGCGTTCTTCATGTTTTATGTAAGTTCTCTCGTTCAGGTCTGTCTACTTCGTTTTGTTGTTTTGTAAAATTATCAAGTGTTCTTCGTGTGTTTAGTTTCGTCTTGTTAATAAAGTATCATTATGTATTCACAACCCGCTGCACGTTGGTCCAATCCTTGCTACTCCTCTTCGGATGAAGAGAAGGAGGAGGCCCGTTACAGAATCTGAATCTTAAAATCTCTGAATCTTAAAATCTCTGAATCTCTGATTCTGAATCTCTGAATTTGAATCTGACCAGATAAACACAGTAAGTAACAAATCAAATCAAACTTTATTAGTCACATGCGCCGAATACAACAAGTGTAGACTGAACCATGAAATGCTTACAAGCCCTTAACCAACCGTGCAGTTCAAGAAAGAATAAAGAAAATATTTACCAGATAAACTAAAGTAAAAAATAATAAAAAGTAACACAATAAAATAACAATAACGAGGCTATATACAGGGGGTACTGATACCAACAAGGCTAGTAGTAGAGTATAGACAATGAATGAGGCATGTATACACATACAGGTACATAGTAGTAAGGGCTGTTAATATACAGACATATATATAACAACTGAACCCTGGTGGAGAACAGAAGTTTACAGAGGTTGTCTCTACCGTCCTTCCTGGGAATCAATCAAATTTATCAATCAAATGTATTTATAAAGCCCTTCTTACATCAGCTGATGTCACAAAGTGCTGTACAGAAACCCAGCCTAAAACCCCAAACAGCAAGCAATGCAGGTGTAGAAGCACGGTGGCTAGGAAAAACTCCCTAGAAAGGCCAGAACCTAGGAAGAAACCTAGAGAGGAACCAGGCTATGAGGGGTGGCCAGTCCTCTTCTGGCTGTGCCGGGTGGAGATTATAACAGAACATGGCCAAGATGTTCAAATGTTCATAGATGACCAGCAGGGTCAAATAATAATAACAACTAAAGCACCAGCAGGAATGGGGGTCTGTTACCCCCAGCAGGTAGAGCCTGTTATTGGCTAGCCTTGCCCAGGTAACTAAGTTCCCTGGCAACCTGGTACCTAACACAGAGGTGTGAAGTGGCCTCTACCACTGGACAATGGAGTCAGGCTGAGGCAGGGCATTGTAGCCTACCTCAGCAGAAAAGGCTACAGTGTGTGTGTCTCCCCCCAGGGCCAGAGGGAGGGTTGAAGAGAGAGGGTTTTCTACAATGTGGATTATAATTAATGGATATTTTTTGTAGGGGTTGATGCAGTTTTTGTAAGGGAAAATCATGTCTGAAATTTCAAAGTGGAAATTACAAACTTCAGAAGCTTTTTTAACTTCAAATACAAATGATCAAATTAAGATCCTACATCTGTAGTGCAATACTTTTGACCAGAGCCCTATGGGATTCCCTATGGGTCTTGGTCAAAAGTAGTGTACTACATACGGAATAGGGTGCCATTTGGAATGTAGGCCCTATACTCAGAGGGAGCAGGGGGAGTCTTCTAGCCCATTTGACAGAGTTACACGGTGTGCTTTGTACTCTACACTAGCCTTATTCTACTCCAACGCTACGGATGATAAACCAAATGTAAAAATACCTCACTCCCTCTTCACTCCTCACCCAGAGGACAATAGCTTTAGCTACTTTGAAAAGTAAAACTTTTCTTTGTTACGTATCACTCAGTCGCAGCGAGCACAGATGTTTTGAATAGGAGAGGAATATAATGTCACCCGTGTTTAATTTTATCATTTAGGACACGAGTGTGTCATCAACTTCTTGGAATGTTTCCAAGGTCATCTAAGGAGACTGCTCTCTCTCGTTTCTCTCTCCACACCTTTCTTCACCTCATCTTCCTCTCTCTCGCTAGCTCTCTCTTTCTCTCGCCTCGACCACCTCTACCTCCCTCTCTCTCTCTTTTGATCTTTCTATTTTTTGCCCTCTCACAACCCGACTGCCCTCTCTCTTTCTCTCTTAACTCTACCTTACCCTCTCTCTCTTCTCTCTATATTTTCTCTCCTTCCCTGGTCTGATAAGTCGGTCATGGTCACAGCCCTGCCCTGTGTTTCCCTGTGTCCCTGTGTCCCTGGCTGTGCTGCCTGCTTTAGTAGTGGAGCTCTGGGGCATTTGACACCTGGTGGCGTCTGGAGTCTTGTCCCTGTCCTAGGTGACTGGGCTGCTGCTCTGTCCTCTAGTGGGGTCGGTCTAGTAGTATGTCGATTTTAGAGGGAAGGTTTTTCTCTGTGGTATAGGTCGTAATCCTGACTTTATTTCGACCATGATTTCTCCTTATTCTATTATCCAGAACTAGTGAAAACACACTGCAGAGTATTAGAATGACAGTGAACACAGTATATTTATTTCATATCAGGTTATATGGTGTATTTCTGATAGGTATTAGACCGGCCATAATTCAACTTAAGGGAACTCAAATATGGTCATACTAGATTGGTTTTCAATTTGTTCTACGGAATTCTCTGACCCAATTCATTAAAATATACAAACAACATGGTTATTGATGAGTAAATGAAAGGGGAAAGTAATTAAATTATCCAGAAAAGGTATACAGAGTTATCTTATCGATTACTGCAACAGAGGACGTTGATTACAGCAAAAGCCTTGTATGGAATACTGTGAAACAGGACTCAATTTGATTTGGTTTACAGAATACATGGGGGAGGGAGAGAGAGAGAAAGGGAGAGAGATGAGAGCGAGAATACAGAGAAACAAACCGTTGTTCTTCACACCTCTGAGGTTTTCACTTTATTTTATTAGAGAATTGAATCATGTCGAACAATGTTGCTTATCAAATTCACCATCGATTGAGGCAACCATTTTAGCTGCCCTATTTATTGATGGAGCAACAAAAACATTGTGGATCAAACGAGATTGTCAGTGTGCCTAAGTTTATTTAATGTCAGGGTTAGGGTTATTTGGGTTAGAGTGCCATAGGGATATGAGATTCTGAGACAAAATGAGCAATATTATCTAACCGTTTCCTATCATCCTCGGTCACTGAGCCTACATGGAAACAGTCATGTAATGGACGCTACTGTATGTACTACGTTAATATTATGTAATCACACCCTTTAGTCCACGTGCCACAGACTCTGCTGTGCTCTGTCCTCTCTCTCTCTCTCTCTCTCTCTCTCTCTCTCTCTCTCTCTCTCTCTCTCTCTCTCTCTCTCTCTCTCTCTCTCTCTCTCTCTCTCTCTCTCTCTCTCTCTCTCTCTGTTTTCCTCTCTTCTTGCTCCATTTGCTGTGTGGAGGGTTCAGCTAAACCTAATCTGTCAGAGCGAGGAGCGAGGGAGGGAGGGAGGGCTGGCGTAGGGGCTAAGCGTCAAGCGGAGTGATGACTGGGCCCTCCAGGACACCCTGCTCCTAACCTGTCTTCTGCTCTCCTCTCCCCCTCTCTCCCCCTCTGTCTTAACACTGGGAATACAGTGGGCTCTGGGAGATTTGTCTTAGTGAGACACTGCTGATGGGATCTGTGTATAACAGGCAGCCCAGTGCTGGGTCTCTGATGAGGACTCAGGTGGTGCAGTGTTATTTCTGCTGAAGGCACAGCCTACTTTATCAACCCAACACACCACTGCACAGCATACACCAGAGAGCGGGATGGAGGGTAGGGAGAGGCAAAGAGAGAGAGAGAAAGAGAGAGAGAGTGATTGTGTGAGAGAGAGGGGGGAAAGCGAGAGAGAGAGACCAAGTGAGAAAGAAAGGAAGTACAAGTGTTTATTCACTTTTTTTGATATTTACAAGTTGTGTACTAAGGTTTGAAGAGCCTGGCATTTCGACTGTATTCATTGTTAGTTGATTTGTAGGAGGCAGTCATTTTGAATGGTCTTGTTATGTAAAATGAAACGACTGTAGCATCACACCATTGCGGAGCTGTGGAGCTATAGAGAGCTCTGCTGGCAGTGGAGAGAAATAGAGAGCGGGAGGTAGGGAGGGAGGGAAACATTTTATTTTTGTGTCTGTTTGGAGTACATAGACATGCTAGTCCAGGCTGGGGAGAAGGGGTGAGGAGGGTGGCAGGGTGATGTTGTGAGGGGAGAGGAGGGGAGACAGGGGAGGAGGTGGGATGTTGTGAGGAGGGAGAGGGAGGGGACAGCAGGAAAATGTTGAGAGGCAAGGAAGAGCAGAGGCAAGGTGAGTCGGGGTGAGGAAAGACATTTTGTGCAGAAGAGAGGAGGCAGGGGGGATGTTGTTGTGAGGGAGACGAATGATCATAGAACGCTCTAAAAGCACTACGACTGCTGCTGTTGACCTTGGGCGTCTGTGTGTGTGTGCTCTCTCCCTCTCTCTTCGTGCTTCTCTTGCTCGATCTCGATTGCTCTTCTCTCACTCTCTTTTTCTCTCTTTCTCTCTTTATATGCCTCTCACTCGATCTCTCTCGATCTCTCTCTCTCTTTCGGCCTTTCTTGATATATTTCTCTACCTCCCTCTTCTTCCTCTTTTCTCTCCCTCCGTCACTCTCTCCAGACCTTATTTTCCCCTCTCTATCTCTCTCTCTCCGTTCATCACTCTCTCCACACCCTCTCTATCTCTCTCTCGCTCCCTCCATCACTCTCTTCAGACCCTCTATCTCTCCCTCTACCTCCACCACCCTCTCCAGACCCTCCCTCCCCCTCTCTATCTCTCTCTCCCTCCATCATTCTCTCCAGACCCTACTATATGATTAATAGCAATGACGTTCAAATCGATAGTGGATTTGTAGAAACTGCGCTAAATAGATTAAATGTACTGGCAGCCATCCACTCGCTACTTTTGGCCAGTGCAGCACAATATTTATGATTAAGACATAATAGTTATTCTCAACACCACCAACTACCATAGCTCTGTGTTGCTCAAACGGTAGAGTGTTGGTAGAGAGAAGAGAGAGAAAGAGTGAGAGAAAGAGAGAGAATGGAAAAAGAGAGAGAGAGAGATAGAGAGGATATGAGAAAAGAGGAAGGAAGGAGAGAGGAGAAGAGGAGAGGAGACTCACAGACAGACGGGCTTCCTGCCTCCTAACATCAATATTTATTTATGTGTTTATTTGCTTAGTCCTGTTGTGTGCTTTTCACAAGCTGCTGTTTATATCCCACGATAGTTGTCATCTTTCTCATCTATTTACGCATCTGTGTGGGTGTGAGTGTGCTTGTGAGTGTGAATCTGTGATATGTGTGACTTTTCATTTGGGGAAATCAGCTGATGTAAACTTCACAGAATGAGAAGGGAGGGGTTAACAACAGCTTCAGTGTTTACCGTACAGATAGAATTAGGTGATCTGTGAAAGGCATCGGAAGCCTTCAGAATATGGTTGTTAGATAAAGGGTAGTGATTGTAAGCAAGCGGTTTAGTAGCAGTTCACTACAGACTGAACTACAGATAGAAAGACTGGAACCTCTCAGGCCTGCTAGTATTCGGCTCACATTCCCATCCTACCCTCTCCCTCCCTCCGTCACCTCCTCCCTCTCCCTCCTCCTCATCCATCCCCCTTTTCCAGGACCTAGAGTTTACAGGGCAGAGCTCAGCTGTCCCTTGCTATACCCTGCTATTCCCAGCTTCTCAGCAGAACTAAGCCAGTACTGTCAAAGATGGAGAGACAGAGAGGATAGGAAGGGAAGAAGAATGATAGAAGGGAGGAAGGGGCCCTCCCGAGTGGTGCAGCGGTCTAAGGCACTGCATCGCAGTGCTAGAGGCGTCACTACAGATTCGTGTTCGATCCCGGGCTGTATCGCACCCGGCTGCGACTGGGAGACCCATGAGGCAGCGCACAATTGGCCCAGCGTTGTCCGGGTTAGGGGAGGGTTTGGCTGGCCGGGATGTCCTTGTCCCAATGCGCTCTAGCGACTCCTGTGGCGGGCCGGGCACATGCATGCAGACCCTGTCACTAGTTGTACAGTGTTTCCTCCAACACATTGGTGCGGCTGGCTTCCGGGTTAAGCGAGCAGTGTGTCAAGAACCAGTGCGGCTTGGCAGGGTCCTGTTTTGGAGGACACATGGCTCTCGACCTTCGCCTCTCCCGAGTCTATACGGGAGTTGCAGTGATGGGGCAAGACTGTAACTACCAATTAGATATCACGAAATTGGGGAGAAAAGGGGGTAAAAAGTACTACAATAAAAAAAAAGAAGGAACATTGCTGTAGGGACTTGCTTCCATTCAGCCACAAGAGCATTAGTGAAGTCGGGCACTGATGTTGGGTGATTAGGCCTGGCTTGCCGTCAGCGTTCCAATTCATCCCAAAGGTGTTCGATGAAGTTGAGGTCAGGGCTCTGTGCAGGCCAGTCAAGTTGTTCCACACCGAATCGTCTAGAATGTCATTGTATGCTGTAGCGTTAAGATTTCCCTTCACTGGAACTAAGGGGCCTAGCCCGAACCATGAAAAACAGCCCCAGACCATTATTCCTCCTCCACCAAACTTTACAGTTGGCACTATGCATTGGGCAGGTAGTGTTCTCCTGGCATCTGCCAAACCCAGAAGAGTCTGTTAGACTGCCAGGTGAAGTGTGATTTATCACTCCATAGAACGTGTTTCTATTGCTCCAATGATGATGGCAAGCTTTACACCACTCCAGCCAATGCTTGGCATTGCACATAGTGATCTTAGGCTTGTGTGCGGCTGCTGTGCCATGGAAACCCATTTCATGAAGCTCCCAACGAACAGTTCTTGTGCTGACGTTGCTTGAAGAGGCAGTTTGGAACGTGGTAGTGAGTGTTGCAACCGAGGACAGACGTTTTTTACACACTGCGCGCTTCAGCACTAAGCCGTCCCGTTCTGTGAGCGTG
This sequence comes from Salvelinus namaycush, assembly GCF_016432855.1. Taxonomy (NCBI): domain Eukaryota; kingdom Metazoa; phylum Chordata; class Actinopteri; order Salmoniformes; family Salmonidae; genus Salvelinus; species Salvelinus namaycush. The sequence continues at coordinate 71,875,637 of NC_052310.1, forward strand.
TGTGACCTACCACTTTGCGGCTGAGCCGTTGTTGCTACCAGACATTACCACTTCACAATAACAGCACTTACAGTTGACCGGGAAAGCTCTAGCAAATTTGACGAACTGACTGGTTGGAAAGGTGGCATCCTATGACGGTGCCACGTTGAAAGTCACTGACCTCTTCAGTAAGGCCATTCTACTGTCAGTGTTTGTCTATGGAGATTGCATGGCTGTGTGCTCAATTTTATACACCTGTCAGAAATGAGTTTGGCTGAAATAGCCGAATCCACTAATTTGAAGGGGTGTCCACATACTTATGTATATATAGTGTAAATATAAAGAGAGAAAAATATATGTGGTTGAAAATGCCTCTATCCAACCTGTCTAGTCCACTTACCCGTGAGTCACAAATTGCTCTGTGCTGAAAGATCATGACAGCCGGTATAGAGACAGGTAAATAGACTGCTCTACCCACCCACTCTCTTACTTACATCTGGGTCAAAGGTCAAGAGTCAGAGGTTGTTACTTCCTTACTTGTGATTCACAAATTGTTCTTAAAGATTGTGACAGCAGGTAGTTTCAGAGTAAGGAAGAAAAAAAGAAAGAAAATAAAAACTTTGAGACCTTGGGCTGCACACCCACTCTTTTACTTTCATCTGGGTCAAAGGTCAAGAGTCAAAGGTTGTTACTGCCTGTATTTATTAGAGGTTGTTACAGTGTCATGACTCAGGGTCGTGGTCAGAGGCTGAAACGATTTGATAGAGGTCGGTTCTGTTATTGTGCTTTCCGGTATTGCTAGGCCAGTGGTATTCAACCGGTGTGCAGCGGCACCCTGCTGTGCCTTGAGGAACTTTCATGTGTGTGCAACAAAACTTTCCTCTGTCACCAACAATTGTAACACTCAAGTATGAACATGAATTGAATGAGCGAGGATGAACACCCGTTAATAACATGTGTTTTTGTGCGACATCACTAAATTCCTTATCAAATAAAAAAATACCTATTACATATCTGTTAGGGAAATAATGTCAAATCGAGGCTAGCCTTTTTTCTATAGTTATTATCATGAAATAGTCTACCATCCAAAATATGTTGTCATGTTAAACTATATACAATTGCAAAACATTTGCTTGAAAAAAGCTAAACAAATCCTAGGGCCCCCAAACGAACAAAATGTACCTTTCGGTGGTGCATTTACCGCATTGAAGAACTTTTGTCACAGAAAATAGCTGATTTGCAGTATGGATCCAGTATGGTAACCAACAGCTGACTGAGAGCAACCGGCACTTCATATGCCGTCAGACAATGTTACAATCAGCTCCAATCCAGTAGAGAGAGTCAGCCCTCCCTCCAACCTTCCTTTTGCCTTGTTAAAAATGTATCCAGTCCATCTATATGGGCCTGGATCGATACATTGTGTTAACACAGAGGTTGCTGTTCATGTTCTGGCATAGCAGGGGTGATTAATAAGGACGTTAGCTGCTGTAGATTCAGCGACCTGTACCGCCCCCCACACACACACACACAGTCACGATCACGCACACGCTAATGAAAACCCACACACACACACACACACACACACACACACACACATACACACACACACGATCACGATCACGCACACGCTAATGAAAATGCACACACACACACACACACAGTCACACACACACACACACACACACACACACACACACACACACACACACACACACACACAGTCACACAGTCACACAGTCACACACACACACACACACACACACACACACACACACACACACACACACACACACACACACACACACACACACACACACACACACACACACACACACACACACACACACACACACACACACACACACACACACACACACACACACACACACACACACACACACACACACAGTCACACGCTAATGAAAACCTACACACACACACACACACACACACACACACACACACACACACACACACACACACACGATCACGATCCCGTACACGCTAATGAAAATGCACACACGTTTACATTGTACATTTTTGTTATTCAGAGACACTCTTACCCAGCGCGACATACAGCTCATCTTAAGACAGCTAGGTGAGACAACCACATATCTCAGTCATAGTAAGTACCATTTTCCTCTAAAGTAGCTATCAGCAAAGTCAGTGCTAGAAGGAAAAAGTCAAGGCTGAGTGTTAGTTGTGGAATTATTGAAGATACTCTTTAAAGAGGTAGGGTGTCCTAGGACTCTGCTGTCCTAGCGTCAGGGCTTGTTCCACCATTGGGGGTTGCCAGGAAAGAGAAGAGCTTTGACTGAGCTGAGCGGGAGCAGACCACCCACAGGGGTGGGACGTCCAAGAGACCAGAGGTGGAAGAAAGGAGTGCTCGGGTTGGGGTGTAGGGTTTGAGCTTAGCCTGAAGGTAGGGAGGGGCAGTTCCTCTTGCTGCTCCGTAGGTAAGCACCATGGTCTTGTAGTGGATGTGAGCTTCGACTGGAAGCCAGTACAGTGTGCGGAGGAGTGGGATGACATGGGAGAACTTGGGAAGGTTGAACACCAGGTGAGCTGTGGCGTTCTGGATAAGTTGCAGGGGTTTGATGGCACAAGCGGGGAGGCCTGCCAACAGAGAGTTGCAGTAGTCCAGACCGGAGATGACGTGCCTGCATTAGAACCGAGGTTCTACACGTACACACACACATGCTTACAATAACGCACACGATCACACTCTCACACACATGCACGCTCACAACACACACCCACTACCACGCTGATCAATACGTCATTAGTGCTGGCAGAGAGAGTGTCTGCCTTGTCTGCCTCCACTATCATTATCACCTCAGTGTAATTTGTTATGGCTATATTCTCCATTGTTGTGAGATTTACAGATCCATTATCACGTCCCTGTGTGTGATCCTTCACACTGTCCTCTATTCCCTCGACCACTGTATTTCTCACACACAGCAGTATTTAGTTTTTATACTTGTGTGTGCATGCGTGAGCGTAAGCTTGAGCTCAGTTGTGCTCATGTGTGCATTAATACATGATCATGTGTGCATACCAAATTGTTGCTTCCTGGCTGTCTGTCTGTCTGTTAATAGTAACTTAGCTAACTCTGTCTTTCTGTCTCTCTGTCTCTTGTGCTCTCTCTCGCTCTCTCTCTGTCTCTCTAGGTTTCCCCAACGAGCCCGCGGCAAATATTGCCTTGGAGACAGTAAAGAGCTGGGTCAAGGAGAACCATGACAAGGTAGGACCTAGCTGGATTACTGTCTCAGACTTACTGTCTCTCCTACACACACTCTGTCTTCTCCTACTCTCTGGACAGGCTCTGAGCTGAGCAGGCCTAACTGGCATTAGAGTGCCGTCTCTAAGCCTGGGTGAAGTTCTACTGCTGGGCTGAAATCCACTCAGTTGTGCGATCATGTGTCTCTTATTTTCTCATGTGTTGGCCTAGTCTTTTGGCCTGTGTTCCAATATCCACACTAGCTCACTACTACTTAGAATACATGACCAATACATTACTAAGTGGTATTCCAGTATGGATATATGCTAGTATGGACATTGGAACTCAGCTTTAGGGTTGAGATGGATTCACAGTGAAGGTAAACTGACCCTGTAGAGACTGGCCAGCAGGAGCGAGAACTGGTACTACTGCAGGCAGGTCATTTGTGATACAAGTCAGCAATCGACGTCCATCCATGTCTGAGAACGTCGGGAGATGACGTGGAAGCCGGCCACTAGGGTCAACAGGGAGTGCAGTTACCTTCAAGTAGGTTTCGGTTTTGCTAGGGCATTGTAGACGGGGATGGCATAAGCATCTGCCTCTGATTCGAAAGGTTGCATGTTTGAATCCAGCAAAATAAAGTTATTTTTGATTCAAGCCTATCCCAAACCTTAACCCTTACCCTAACCTTTGGTAGTTATGCCTGAACTTAACTCTAACCTTAAGAATTTGGAGTTAATGCCTAAACTTAACCTTAAACAGTTTGAAATTTGACATTTGGAACAACTTCGAAATTTGACATTTGAGAAACATGATGAACGTCTAATTTTGATGTGAGACTATGAGAGCTTGTTGACTACGGATACTGGTATCTCCTGGTGTGTCCTGGTATCTCCTGGTGTCTCATTGTGTCTCCTGGTGTCTCTTGGTGGTTGCTGGTGTCCCCTGGTATCTACTGGTGTCTCCTGGTATCTCCTATTACACTGATGATATATTTTGCTTTTCCTGGTGTCTCCTGGTGTACACTGGTGTCTCCTAGTACCTCCTGTTATCCTGATGATATATTTGGCTTTTCCTGGTGTCTCCTGGTGTCCATTGGTGTCTCCTGGTATCTCCTGTTATCCTGATGATATATTTGGCTTTTCCTGGTGTCTCCTGGTGTCCATTGGTGTCTCCTGGTATCTCCTGTTATCCTGATGATATATTTTGCTTTTCCTGGTGTCCACTGGTGTCTCCGGGTATCTCCTGTTATCCTGATGATATATTTTGCTTTTCCTGGTGTCTCCTGGTGTCCACTGGTGTCTCCTGGTATCTCCTGTTATCCTGATGATATATTTTGCTTTTCCTGGTGTCTCCTGGTGTCCACTGGTGTCTCCTGGTATCTCCTGTTATCCTGATGATATATTTTGCTTTTCCTGGTGTCTCCTGGTGTCCACTGGTGTCTCCTGGTATCTCCTGTTATCCTGATGATATATTTTGCTTCTCCTGGTGTCTCCTGGTGTCTACTAGTATTGTACTGGTATCCATTAGTTCTACTCTAACTACTGTACACATCTCCCGTAAATATCTAAAAGCAATAATTTGTAACCGCCTCACTTGGTCGCCCGTTCGTTTAGTGTGCGTTCTGCGTTCAGTATGCGTATCAAATTAGATCTCAATCTGTACTCTAATCAGTCCTTAAATGCTCTGTTGACTTTTAAACGGTTCTGAGTTAGGAAGGCACTTGAAGTCATGCAGCAAGCTACGAGGAAAATAAACACGTAAGATGACATAAACTGAAACTAATATGGTTAAATGAAACAAATGATAATGATGATGCAAGTTCAAGTAGTACGGGCTCAGACAGTGTGGAATGGAATGGTCCGTTCGTTCATTCATTCATGATTATAGACTAGTTTTGTCTTTACAATTCTGTCCTCACAAGTGGAAGCAGAAGGCTGATTTTGGTTGACTGCACTTGATAGAGTAATGTCTGCTGTATTTGTATAGTAACATTAATTCATGAATGCTCCTAGACTGACTGGTTTTGTCTTCTCTAATCATGGAGAAGTAGAAGGACCTGGCCTTGGTTAGCTGAACTTCATAGTGTTGGTTATACAGTGTATTTGTATGGGAATGAATATGTACCAGTATTCACACTGTATTTGTGTGGTAATGATTTGAACCAGTAGGTATTGTACTGGACTGAATGGACTGGCAGTTAATGGTCAGTTACAGATAATGGTCTTTTGACTGCTTCATGAACATTAGATGAGTCATTGTTTCACAGGTTGAAGGTACAGGAAGTAAAAGGCCTTGGGCTGGCTGAACTTCACAATGTAGAGCAGGGTTTCCCATACTCGGTCCTGCATAGTGCAGGGCAGGTATTCCCAAACTGGGGTTACGCGCAATGCCGCCGGGGGTATGCCAAATAAAAATGTGAATCACATTCACACATTTTCAAAAAGTCCATTTATATTTTCCTACAGGGCTATACATTTGAGTTTTTTTTCTCGCCTGAGTAGCCTCGTTTCACTGCCAAAAATAAAATGAAACCATCTCGTGTTTAGCGAAATAACAACACGATGTTAAATACAGGTAGCCTAGCAAAATAATTAACATCCAATCACAACCGGTACTCTCTCACGGGAATTCCACTAACGATCCGTATGTAGCTGAACGTAGCTGCTGCTCATTGCGTTTGCTCGAAAATGGATAAATGGTACTGCTACTACCAGCCGTACTGCACCTGTCAACGACACAAGTTGTTCTGCTTCCACGAGCACATCCAATGCTAGCATCAGTAATTCTACATTTGTTGTTAGCCCAGCTAGCATAGACACTGACAGTTGTGAATCTGATGCAGCCGAAGAGCTACTGCTCGCTTACCCGGGAAAGCACCGAACAACAGACTGGGACATTGGACCATCAAAGAGACGCAAATAGGATGAGAACTACATTGATTTGGGGTTCACTTATATTGGGAGTAGTGCCTTTCCTCAGCCACAGTGTGTTTTTTATATGTGCAAAAGTACTATCTCACAACTCGATGAAACAGACATTTAGAAACAAAACATGCCAATTTGAAAAATAAGCCACGGGAGTTTTTTGAGCGAGAATTAAGATGACTTTCGAGTAGTAAGACATAAAACCAACAGATACCATTAATAAGAAGGGTCTAGAAACGTCTTATATGGTGAGCTACCAAGTGGCTAGGACAGACAAGCCCCATATTGTTGTGGAGGACTTAATTCTTCCTGCTGCTGCGGATATGGCTGGGACAATGCTGGGGAAAAGGCAAAAAAAACTATACAGACAATGCCTTCATCAAACACACTGTTTCACAACGCATCAGTGACATGGTAGGAGATGTTTTGATACAATTACTGCTTCAAGCCAGTGAATTCTATGTGTTACCGCTGGATGAGTCAACAGACATGGCGGGCCTGGCACTGCTCCTGGTATATGTCCGTTACGTTTATGGGTGGTAAATTAAGGAAGACATCCTCTTCTGCAAACTACTGGAAACCAGGACAACAGGAGAGGATATTTTTAATGTACTGGACAGCTTTGTGACATCAAATAGACTTTGGTGGTCAAGATGTGTTGGTATCTGTACTGATGGCGCAAACAGGGAGACATAGTAGAGTGGTAACATGCGTGCAAGCAATTGCTCCCGACACCACTTGGGTACACTGTAGCATCCACCGAGAGGCTCTTGCTGCCAAAGGAATGCCTGACAGCTTGAAATATGTTTTTGACACTACAATGAAAATGGTTAACTTTGTTAAAGCATTTTCTGCATTTGCAATGATATGGGCAGCGACCATGTAACTCTTTTACAACATACAGAAGTGCGCTGGTTTTCAAGGGGCAAAGTATTGACACGTTTTTTTAAATTGAGGGACAAGCTTAAAGTTTTCTTTACTGACCATAATTTTCACTTGTCTGACCGCTTACATAATGACGAGTTTCTCACATGACTGGCCTATCTGGGTGATGTTTTTTTCTTGCCTGAATGATCTGAATCTAGGATTACAGGGACTCTCCGCAACTATATTCAATGTGCGGGACAAAATTGAGGCTATGATTAAGAAGTTGTAGCTCTTCTCTGTCTGCATTAACAAGGACAACACACAGGTCTTTCCATCATTGGATGATTTTTTGTGTGCAATGAACTCAAGCTTACGGACAATGTCAAATGTGATATAGCGAAGCACCTGAGTGAGTTGGGTGTGCAATTACGCAGGTACTTTCCCGAAATGGATGACACAAACAAATGGATTCATTCTCCCTTTCATGCCCTGCCTCCAGTCCACTTACCGATATCTGAACAAGAGAGCCTCATCGAAATTGCAACAAGCAGTTTAGTAAAAATTGAATTTATTAAGAAGCCACTGCCAGATTAATGGATTGGGCTGCGCTCAGAGTATCCTGCCTTGGCAAATCGTGCAGTTAAGACACTGATGCCCTTTGCAACCACGTACCTATGTGAGAGTGGATTTTTTGGCCCTCACTAGCATGAAAACTAAATACAGGCACAGACTGTGTGGAAAATTATTTAAGACTGAGACTCTCTCCAATACAACCCAACATTGCAGAGTTATGTGCATCCTTTCAAGCAAACCCTTCTCATTAACCTGTGGTGAGTTATTCACAATTTTCGATGAACAAATAGCGTTTTTTATGTAAGATGGCTAAATACAGAGCAAAATGATTGATTATTATTATATTATTATTTGTGCCCTGGTCCTATAAGAGTTCTTTGTCACTTCCCAAGAGCCGGGTTGTGACAAAAACCCATTCTTATGTTTAATAAATGTATCGGATAGTGTAAGTGTGTGTACAATGATGTCAAAAAACAACATTTGAGAGTGCGCTGACCCTGGTGCTAGAGGGAGTACACAGCTGGAGGTTGAATGTTTGAAGGGCTGCAGGGCTATAAACAGTTTGGGAACCACTGGTGTAGGTATTTGACTGAATGTTAAACTCTATCTGTACGGTAATGATATTCGAATGGACATGAGTCAATGTTTCTCAGGTTGAAGGTGCTGTGCATATGCTGCGGAGGAAGTAAAAGGCCTTTGGCTGGCTAAACTTCAAAGTGTAAGTTCTACTGTATTTAAATTGATATGATCTGTAGGGTATTTGACTGAGCATGCATCCCAAATGGCACCATATTCCCTATATAATGCACTACTTTTGATCAGCCCTATGGGCCCCGGTCAAAGGTAATGCTATATATATAGGGAGTAGGGTGCCATTTGGGACACAGTAAGTTCTACTGTATTTGAATGCTAATGATATTCGAATGGATTGGCAGATAATAGTCTCTTGGCAGCAAACAAGCTGAGTCATCATTGAACATGACTCTCAGGTTGAAAGGTATAATACATGACTGGGAATTGTGAATTCTGACTATCTTCCATTGTAATGCACTCTGACACACACGCACAAACATGCACACACACACTCTCTCACACACAAACTCTCGCACACATACTTATGTGCACACACACATGCGCACACACACGCGCACACACACATAATAGTGAAATTTAACTACCTCTCATTGTAATGCACTCTAGCTCTTCTAGCTGAGGCAAGCTGAATATGATGATGATGGTTATGTAAATGTAAAAGACCAAGTCTGAACCCCATATGGCACCCTATGGGCCCTGGTCAGAAGTAGTGCACTACGTAGAAAATAGGGTGGACACAGTAAAAAACCTAGCTACTCGACATGTATATTCTATTTTGCATATGTGGGGCTAAGACCACTCTAGCCCTATTGCCTAATGTAGGGCACTACCTCTGAACAGAGTCCTGTGGGCTCTGGTCAAAAGTAGTGCGCTATAAAGGGAATAGGGTGCCATTTGCTGCGGTAAATTTTGAAGGGAAGATCCAATATAAAACCCACTGCTGCAGAGTTTTCTGTATTACAGGTTCATCATAACGACTTACAGACCTCATATGTACCGTTCTGTATTGCATTTACAGACTCATATTTATGCCTACGACATATCTCAGATAGCTGCCTGTCTGTATAACAGGTTCATCATAAGGCCTAACACATCTCATAGCTATACGTTTCTGTATTGCAGGCGTGTCCTAGCTACCTCATTACCCAGAGACAGACAATAACAGGCTTACTGATGTCTACTTGTCTGTTTGCCTGTCTCACTGTCAGCTTATCTTGGCATAAAAATGAAAACACAAACACTCTCTACGATTGAGTGGTTTGTGATCCCTCCAATAGCTATTTTCCTCCAGTCTCCTGGAGTTGGCTAGTACAAATAAGTCAACATCCTAGTGACTGTGCATTAGGTTATGTGAAAATATTCCATATATTTTCACATTCATTTTCTTTTATCTTGGAGTGGCGGAGTATGTACTGTTTTCTGTATTACAGCATGGTGTCCTAAAATGTTCACCATACCACTGGCTCATCATAAGACCGAAGACATATCTTAGTCAGTGACAGTAAATAACAGGCTTACTGATGCCTGCCCGTCTCACTGTCAGCTTATCTTGGCATTGATGCTACAGTAGCTATTTTACCGTCTCATGATGTTAGTATAGTCCGTCTAAGAAAAGGATGACTGAACTAACATCCCTAAAATGTTATTTGATGTAACATGTTCGACGTACTACATTATTTGCAAAAGCTCATCCATATAGGCCTATATTTTCCATTCATGTTATATTATCTTGGAGTGGGAATGCGCTTCAGTCAGTGGAGGCTGCTGAGGGAAGGACGGCTTATAATAATGGCTGGAATGGAGTCAATGGAATGGTATCAAACACATCAAACACGTGGTTTCTATGTGGTAGATAGCATTCCGTTGACTCTATTCGTGCCATTGACAATGAGCCGTCCTCCCCTCAGCAGCCTCCACTGACCTCAATAGCTATTTTACTCCCCTCTCATGGCGTTATCTAGAAAATGAAACTAACATCACATACGATTGTAAATGAATGAAGTTATTTGGAAAGCATGTCCATGTAGGTTTATATTTCCATTCATGTTATTTTGTTGTGGAGTGGCCTGTCTGGTGTCCTATTTAAAGTGACAGAGTCTAGCATCGATCAATCTTGGTTCCGCAGTGACTGATGATGACCTTCTAAAGGTCACAGCTATTGACTACGCCACCAGGGGTAATCTCTGTCATAGTGGCTAGATACAAGTGCTAAATAAACCCATGAGCTGTATACCTACCACAGCATTGTATAGTGTGATATCTGCGTCCCAAATGACACCTTATGCCCTATGTAGTCCTACTTTTGACCAGGGCCTATAGGGGAATAGGTGTGTAATGTTATAGCTGCAGTGAATTAACACTACACACCTATCTAATGAATTATATTGCTATTACTGCATGTTGATGTGTTAAGGAATGGTTGTAGCAGTTGTCCTTCTTTGCCTGGTGATTTCTGTAAGGTGGCTCATAACCGCCTGTAAATATTCAGCTAAGCTGACTGTTGTGGTTGTTCTATCACTTTAACTCTCAGGGTTTCTGCTGGATTCAATGAAAATGAGACACTAGGAGGCAGAAATGATATGATCTGTGTCTTTATGTGGGATGAATCCCTTGTGGGAGGACATTACCGGTGAAGCTGCTGGGTCCAGACAGGATTTATACTCTGCCAGTGAAGAAAGGGCACATTTCAAATGACTAATTTGAAAATATGTTTCATGAATGTAATGTATGTTTCAGTAATATTTATTCCCACGATGTGTGTTTAATCAGGATTGACCATAGCCCATGTCTACAGTAGATACTGAAATAGAAAATTCTCCCACTTAAGATTTCCTTAGCTTTTTCCCCTCATTCTTGTCAGTCAAGAATAATCTGCTATAAAACAGTGTGTGTATTTTCTAAGAGCATCATTTACATGTTGAAGTGTGAGCTGTCTAATGGGTTAGCAATAATGTTAGCATGGCCTGGTAAATTACTTCCTGGGCTGTCTAATGGGTTAGCAATGATGTTAGCATGGCCTGGTAAATTACTTCCTGAGCTGTCTAATGGGTTAACAATGATGTTAGCATGGCCTGGTAAATTACTTCCTGAGCTGTCTAATGGGTGAGCAATGATGTTAGCATGGCCTGGTAAATTACTTCCTGAGCTGTCTAATGGGTTAGCAATGATGTTAGCATGGCCTGGTAAATTACTTCCTGAGCTGTCTAATGGGTTAACAATAATGTTAGCATGGCCTGATAAATTACTTCCTGAGCTGTCTAATGGGTTAGCAATGATGTTAGCATGGCCTGGTAAATTACTTCCTGAGCTGTCTAATGGGTTAACAATGATGTTAGCATGGCCTGGTAAATTACTTCCTGAGCTGTCTAATGGGTGAGCAATGATGTTAGCATGGCCTGGTAAATTACTTCCTGAGCTGTCTAATGGGTTAACAATGATGTTAGCATGGCCTGGTAAATTACTTCCTGAGCTGTCTAATGGGTTAACAATGATGTTAGCATGGCCTGGTAAATTACTTCCTGAGCTGTCTAATGGGTTAACAATGATGTTAGCATGGCCTGGTAAATCACACCCACAGTCAACATGATGAATAGCTGACACATGACCTTCAGAGGGGAGTGAAGTTTGGGTGGGGGTGAGGGAGGTAGGGTGGGGTGGGGTGTGTGTGGTGGTGGGGGTGGTGTGTGTGTGTGTGTGTGTTTGTGTGTGTGGTGGGGTGTGTGTATTTTCTAAGAGCACCATTTACATGTTGAAGTGTGAACTGTCTAATGGGTTAGCAATAATGTTAGCATGGCCTGGTAAATTACTTCCTGAGCTGTCTAATGGGTTAGCAATGATGTTAGCATGGCCTGGTAAATTACTTCCTGAGCTGTCTAATGGGTTAGCAATGATGTTAGCATGGCCTGGTAAATTACTTCCTGAGCTGTCTAATGGGTTAGCAATGATGTTAGCATGGCCTGGTAAATTACTTCCTGAGCTGTCTAATGGGTTAGCAATGATGTTAGCATGGCCTGGTAAATTACTTCCTGAGCTGTCTAATGGGTTAACAATAATGTTAGCATGGCCTGGTAAATTACTTCCTGAGCTGTCTAATGGGTTAGCAATGATGTTAGCATGTCCTGGTAAATTACTTCCTGAGCTGTCTAATGGGTTAGCAATGATGTTAGCATGGCCTGGTAAATTACTTCCTGAGCTGTCTAATGGGTTAACAATGATGTTAGCATGGCCTGGTAAATTACTTCCTGAGCTGTCTAATGGGTTAGCAATGATGTTAGCATGGCCTGGTAAATTACTTCCTGAGCTGTCTAATGGGTTAACAATAATGTTAGCATGGCCTGATAAATTACTTCCTGAGCTGTCTAATGGGTTAGCAATGATGTTAGCATGGCCTGGTAAATTACTTCCTGAGCTGTCTAATGGGTTAACAATGATGTTAGCATGGCCTGGTAAATTACTTCCTGAGCTGTCTAATGGGTTAACAATGATGTTAGCATGGCCTGGTAAATCACACCCACAGTCAACATGATGAATAGCTGACACATGACCTTCAGAGGGGAGTGAAGTTTGGGTGGGGGTGAGGGAGGTAGGGTGGGGTGGGGTGTGTGTGGTGGTGGGGGTGGTGTGTGTGTGTGTGTGTGTGTGTTTGTGTGTGTGGTGGGGTGTGTGTGTGTGTGTGGTGGGGTGTGGGGGTGGTGTGTGTGTGTGTGTGTGTGTGTGTGGGGTGGTGTGTGTGTGTGTGTGTGTGTGTGTGTGTGTGTGTGTGTGTGTGTGTGTGTGTGTGTGTGTGTGTGTGTGTGTGGTGTGTGTGGTGTGTGTGCGTGTGGTGTGTGTGTGGGGGGTGGGGTGGTGTGTGTGTGTGTGTGTGTGTGTGTGTGTGTGGTGGAGTGGTGTGTGTGTGTGTGTGGGGGGGGGGGGTGGGGGGGGGAGTGCTAAGAGGAAAGGGGCAGAATTACGCTTGTAGACAGCATCTTATGGTGGAGGGAAAGTACTGGCTACATGTAATGTCACATCCTCAGAGGTGTCCCAGTGAGCAATAGGGATGTTTGTCAAGTGCAATGTGTTTGTTGCCATTTTCATTGTCAAACATTTTCCTACATTTCAGGCATTTTATTCTTCCCCTCGTGTGTTTCATGGAGGCAAGATCTGGATCAAAAGGCACAGGACAAAAGTTCAGCAGATAACACGTGTCCCGTGGTCATGCATGTAGACCCCAGAGACAGGATGTGAGAGGGGGAGAGATATGTGGGGCACAGTTTGCTATGCATGAGTACAATAGGATTAGATTGCTTCCCAGTCCCTTCCTCTGTCAACTGCTGTTTTGTATAAACACACACACACACACACACACACACACACACACACACACACACACACACACACACACGCACACGCACACGCACACGCACAAACAAACACACTGCATCCCTACAGTCTAGTGTGTTTCAGGACCATGATAAGGCCTCTGTACTGGAGGATAATACTATTGAAGCTGAATCACTCACTACACAATGGTCTGGCCCACAATCAGGCATTTTGGTGCGCTACCAGGGGTATAGGCGACTGTGTGTGGGCGTGTGAGTTCAAAGAACAATGACCATGCAGCACTCCAACCACACCTTAATAGTGTTTTTTTCTGTGCCATTCTTGTACAAGGAGGAAAGGAGAGGCTGGAGAGTGATTGATTAACAGTGAGTTTATCTCCTTGGCCAGAACACTAGCTCCCTGCAATCCACCTTTTCCTTCCATAGCCACACAAAGGCTCCTAGTGCCGCGTGAAATTTCCCCCATACCAGTATTTGTGTGGCTTTAGAATAAACAGCCTACCAGTGGCCAGGCAGAGCAGATCCTTACATCTAACAGAGCCCTAAGTGCTGTGTGTGTGTGCACCCTGGGTGAAGACATGGTCCTTTAGATCACAGAGGATCAAAGCAAATTGGATAGAAGCCCCCTGTATTTCCTGTGTTGTCCACTAATGACAAATAATACAACGATAGAAGAAATAAAAGATAGAATAGTTACACACACACGCACACGCACCCACACACACACACAGTTCCTGTTCCTTTAGCCGTTCCCTCCTGTTCGTATGTTCACGTATTTTGTCTGAGCTCTTTAAAAATGAAGGACAGGGAAAAAGAATGACATACACACACACACACGCACACACACACACAGGATACTATTACACATTGTCAGTGGGACACAACCTATCAGTCTCCAGTCATTCATATGTTCCTCTACCCGTTTCCTCCTGTTCACATGTTCCTCTAGCCGTTCCTTCCTGTTCACATGTTCCTCTACCCGTTTCCTCCTGTTCGCATGTTCCTCTAGCCGTTCCCTCCTGTTCACATGTTCCTCTACCCGTTTCCTCCTGTTCAAAAATTCCTCTACCCATTTCCTCCTGTTCACATGTTCCTCTACCCGTTTCCTCCTGTTCACATGTTCCTCTAGCCGTTCTCTCCTGTTCATAAGTGCCTCTACCTGTTCCCTCCTGTTCATATGTTCCTCTACCTGTTCCCTCCTGTTCATATGTTCCTCTAGCCGTTCCATCCTGTTCATATGTTCCTCTACCCGTTTCCTCCTGTTCACATGTTCCTCTACCCGTTCCCTTCTGTTCACATGTTCCTCTAGCCGTTCCCTCCTGTTCATATGTTCCTCTACCCGTTTCCTCCTGTTCACATGTTCCTCTACCCGTTTCCTTCTGTTCATATGTTCCTCTAGCCGTTCCCTCCTGTTCATATGTTCCTCTACCCGTTTCCTCCTGTTCACATGTTCCTCTAGCCGTTCCCTCCTGTTCATATGTTCCTCTAGCCGTTCTCTCCTGTTCACATGTTCCTCTAGCCGTTCCCTCCTGTTCATATGTTCCTCTACCCGTTCCCTCCTGTTCATATGTTCCTCTAGCCGTTCCCTTCTGTTCACATGTTCCTCTAGCTGTTCCCTCCTGTTCACATGTTCCTCTACCCGTTCCCTCCTGTTCATATGTTCCTCTAGCCGTTCCCTCCTGTTCATAAGTTCCTCTAGCCGTTTCCTCCTGTTCACATGTTCCTCTAGCCGTTCCCTCCTGTTCATATGTTCCTCTAGCCGTTCCCTCCTGTTCACATGTTCCTCTAGCCGTTCCCTCCTGTTCATATGTTCCTCTACCCGTTCCCTCCTGTACATATGTTCCTCTAGCCGTTCCCTCCTGTTCATAAGTTCCTCTAACCGTTCCCTCCTGTTCACATGTTCCTCTAGCCGTTCCCTCCTGTTCATAAGTGCCTCTAGCCGTTTCCTCCTGCCATACGTTTTTCTCATCTAATTCTGTTTAATTCAGCCTTACCCAAGTTTAACGGTTGAAAATGTGGTGTGACACTTTATTTGGCTGCCGCAGATCTGTTCTCGATGGGCAAGCCAACGTTGCAATTAACATTTCTAAGTTTGGAAGCTCAAACACACATACACACAAACACACGCACACACCCACACATTTGGAAAAGAGCCCAGGCACCATCACATCACTAACACTGAGCACGTCAGATTCAGTAATATACAGTCCAATGCTGGCTCAGGCCTGGTCTGATGTGGACTCAGAGATCTCTTCACCTTTCAAACGGATATCCCTCTATGTTAGGGCTGTAGTATTAAGCACTGGGGATGCTGGTGCCAATGACAGTGGCTAAAATACCACGTTTACACCATTTCTCTGTACCTTGAATTATTTATTTACTTTCTTTCTGTGTTTGTCAGGTAATGTATCCTATTTCTCAACCAGCAATATGGACAAACATGACTGATATAAATACATTTGTTATTTTATGACTGTTTTCCGCTGTCTGAGTAAATATACGTTTAGGATGCAGTTGAGGATGTCAAGGCAGATGGAGTATAACGTGACAGTGGGGCGGCATTCATTGTCATGTAAGTTGAATAAGATGGATGGTCAACGTTATCACGGCTCTACAGTGTACCTTACCTGTTGAGAATGAATGGCAGATGTGATTTTTTACTATAGTGTAGAATAGAATAGAATAAGAATGAAATATAATAATACCTCAAACCCCATAGAAACACAGATACACACACACCAAACACACACATAAGGATACGAATCCAAGATGGCGCCGATAGACATGGCTGCCTAGTTTCAGGCTCCTAAGCAACTTTGCAGTATTTTGTTTTTTTATTGTTATTTCTCATGTAATTAGCCCAGAACGTTCTTTGCGTTATTACATACAGCTGGAAATAACTTTTGGATATCAGAGAGGCGGTAACATTTCGACCAGGAATACGACTTTCCTGAATTGTTCGTACCTTTCAAGGCGATTTAACTTAGCCCAGAGGCTGCTCTAAGACGCCGCCGGCGTAGAAGAGGTATTCGTAGAAGACAATTTTTTTGCGACTCAGGAGGCGTGCACGCCATCAACCACTTCCGAGTATATTACTCGCTAATGTTCAGTCCCTGGATAATAAAGTTGATGAGCTCAGGGCGGGGGATCTCCTTCCAGAGAGACATCCGGGACTGTAACATACTCTGTTTGACAGAATCATGGCTCTCTCCAGATATACTGTCCACGTCCATACAGCCAGCTGGGTTCTCAGTACATTGCACAGACAGAAATAAAGAACTTTCCGGGAAGAAGAAGGGCAGAGGTGTATGTTTCATGATTAACTACTCATGGTGTGATTGTAATAACGTACAGGAACTCAAGTCCTTTTGTTCACCCAACATAGAATACCTCACAATCAAATGCCAATCTCATTACCTCCCTAGAGAATATTCTTTGGTTATCATCACACCCGTGCATTTTTCCCCTCAAGCCGATACCACGACGGCTCTCAAGGAACTACACTGGACCTTGTGCAAACTGGAAACTGTCCTGAGGCCGCATTTATTAGAGCTGGGGACTTTAATAAAGCAAATCTGAGGAAAATGCTACCGAAGTTCTATCAACACATCACCTGCAGTACTCGCACTTCAAAAACTCTCAATCATTGTTACTCTCCCTTCCGAGATGGTTACAAGGCCATACCCGACCTCCCTTCGGCAAATCAAATCATGACTCCATTTTGATCCTCTCTTTTTATAGGCAGAAACTCAAACAGGAAGTACCCATGCTAAGGTCTATTCAACGCTGGTCTGACCAATCGGAATCCATGCTTCAAGACTGTTTTGATCACGAGGACTGGGACATGTTCTGGATTGCCTTTGAGAATAACATTGACGTATACACTGACACGGTGACTGAGTTCATCAGGAAGTGTATAGGGGATGTTGTTCCCACTGTGTTGATTAAAACCTATCCAAACCAAAAACTGTGGATAGAAGGCAGCACTTGTGCAAAACTGAAAACGCGAACCACCACGTTTAACCACGCCAAGGTGACTGGGAATATGATTGAATACAAACAGTCCAGTTATGCCCTCCATAAACCAATCAAACAGGCAAAACGGCAGTACAGAGACAAGGTGGAGTCGCAATTCAGTGGCACAGACACGAGATATATGTGCCAGGGACTCCAGACAATCATGGATTATTAAGAGAAACACTGGCGTCCTGCTCCCGGACAAGCTAAACACCTTCACCCTCTTTGAGGATAACACAGTGAGCCGACACGGGCCGCTCCCGAGGACTGTGAGCTCTCGTTCTCCGTGGCCGACGTGAGTAAGACATTTAAGTGTGTTAACCCTCTCAAGGCTGCCCAGATGGCATCCCTAGCCGCGTACTCAGAGCATGCACAGACCAGCTGGCTGGAGTGTTTACGGACATATTCAATCTCTCCCTACCCCGGTCTGCTATCCCCACCTGCTTCAAGATGTCCACCATTGTTCCTATACCCAAGAAAGCGAAGGAAACTAAACTAAATAACTATCGCCCTGTAGCACTCCCTTATGTCATCATGAAGTGCTTTGAAAGGCTAGTTAAGGATCATATCACCTCCACCTTACCGACACACTAGACCCACTGCATTTCGCATATCGCCTCAATAGATCAACAGATGATGCAGTCGCCATCCCACTGCACACTGCCCTATTCCATCTGGACAAAAGGAATTCCTATGTAAGAATGCTGTTCGCTGACTACAGCTCAGCCTTCAACACCATAGTACCCTCCAAGCTCATCATTAAGCTCGGCGCTCTGAGTCTGAACCCCGCCCTGTGCAACTGGGGCCTGGTCTTCCTGACGGGCCAACTCCAGGTGGTGAAGGTAGGCAACAACACCTCCACTATACTGATCCTCAACACAGGGACCCTCCAAGGGTGCGTGCTCAGCCCCCTCTTGTAATCCCTGTAAACCCATGACTGAGTGGACATGCACACCTCCAACTTAATCATCAAGTTTGCAGACGACACATCAGTGGTAGGCCTGATTACCAACAACAACGAGACAGCCTACAGGGAGGAGGTGAGGGCCCTGGCAGGATGGTGCCAGGAAAATAACCTCTTCCTCAACATTAACAAAACAAAGGGGCTGATTGTAGACTTCAGGAGACAGCAGTGGAGAAGGTGAAAAGCTTCAAGTTCCTCTGCGTACACATCACTGACAATCTGAAATGGTTCACCTACATATATAGTGTGGTGAAGAAGGCACAACAGCGCCTCTAAAGTCTAAGCAGGCTGAAGAAATTTGGATTGGCCCCTAAGACCCTCACAAACGTTTACAGATGCACCACTGAGAGCATCCTTTCGGGCTGTACTTTTAGATTTCTGTGTATTGTTGTGTATTGTTGGATCGAGGAACACAAGCATTTCGCTACACCCACAATAACATGTGCTAGACATGTGTATGCGACCAAAATGTGTATTTATTTGACACACACACACACACACACACACACACACACACACACACACACACACACACACACACACACACACACACACACACACACACACAGTTGCATGTTTTACATCACATCAGAAGCATGTTAAACAGACTGAGCCAGCTCTCTGCCTCAAGTACTTCTCTATAGGAGATGAAGTTGTCACTACAGAGGGATACTGTACTGCAGAACCTGCGTCCCAAATGGCACCCTATTCTCTACATAGTGCATTATTTTGAACAGAGCCCTATCAAAAGTAGTTCACTATTTAGGGAATAGGGTGCCATTTCGGGTGCAGGCAGACTGTAAGGTTGAAGACGTGTAGAACAGGTAAAGAGAGATGCTGTGGCCCTCTGTTCCCCACTGTGTTGCTGTATAGCCCCCTGTGGATTGAACATACATTAGCTGTGGCCTGAGTCAGAGAGAGAGAGAGAGAGAGAGAGAGAGAGAGAGAGAGAGAGAGAGAGAGAGAGAGAGAGAGAGAGAGAGAGAGAGAGAGAGAGAGAGAGAGAGAGAGAGAGAGAGAGAGAGAGAGAGAGAGAGAGAGAGAGAGAGAGAGAGAGAGAGAGAGAGAGAGAGAGAGAGAGAGAGAGAGAGAGAGAGAGAGAGAGAGATCTGAGCTGAGCATGCCCTGCGGAGGCTGATATAGTACGATACGAGGCTGATGGGTTGTATGCGATTAGCATGGCGTTCAAAGGCTGGAGCTGGTCTTTTGAAGTCAGCGCCGTCTCCTCCCTTTGAACCGTTGCCGCTCTGTGTGTTTGTGTGCACACGCATGTGTGTGTGTGTGTGTGTGTGTGTACACGTGCATGCATGCGCGTGTGTGTCGCAGTGAGCGGGGAGGTGGGGAAACGGGGTCAGATCTGATGCTGAGAGACATGAGTAAACACTGAATACCCAGCTGAGGCCTGAACACTGCTCAGTTACACTCCCACTGTAACATTAGGCTGGAGGAGAGGTGGGGTATTGAACACCACCCAGTCTCAGACTGTAACATTAGGCTGGAGGAGAGGTGGAATATTGAACACCACCCAGTCTCAGACTGTAACATTAGGCTGGAGGAGAGGTGGAATATTGAACACCACCCAGTCTCAGACAGTAACATTAGGATGGAGGAGAGGTGGAATATTGAACACCACCCAGTCTCAAACTGTAACATTAGGCTGGAGGAGAGATGGAATATTGAACACCACCCAGTCTCAGACTGTAACATTAGGCTGGAGGAGAGGTGGAATATTGAACACCACCCACTCTCAGACCGTAACATTAGGCTGGAGGAGAGGTGGAATATTGAACACCACCCAGTCTCAGACAGTAACATTAGGCTGGAGGAGAGGTGGAATATTGAACACCACCCAGTCTCAGACAGTAACATTATGATGGAGGAGAGGTGGAATATTGAACACCACCCAGTCTCAGACGGTAACATTAGGCTGGAGGAGAGGTGGAATATTGAACACCACCCAGTCTCAGACAGTAACATTATGATGGAGGAGAGGTGGAATATTGAACACCACCCAGTCTCAGACAGTAACATTATGATGGAGGAGAGGTGGAATATTGAACACCACCCAGTCTCAGATGGTAACATTAAGCTGGAGGAGAGGTGGAATATTGAACACCACCCAGTCTCAGACAGTAACATTATGATGGAGGAGAGGTAGAATATTGAACACCACCCAGTCTCAGACAGTAACATTAGGCTGGAGGAGAGGTGGAATATTGAACACCACCCAGTCTCAGACTGTAACATTAGGCTGGAGGAGAGGTGGAATATTGAACACCACCCAGTTTCAGACAGTAACATTAGGATGGAGGAGAGGTGGAATATTGAACACCACCCAGTCTCAGACTGTAACATTAGGCTGGAGGAGAGGTGGAATATTGAACACCACCCAGTCTCAGATGGTAACATTATGATGGAGGAGAGTTGGGGTATTGAACACCACCCAGTCTCAGACTGTAACATTAGGCTGGAGGAGAGGTGGAATTTTGAACACCACCCAGTCTCAGACGGTAACATTAGGCTGGAGTAGAGGTGGAATATTGAACACCACACAGTCTCAGACTGTAACATTAGGCTGGAGGAGAGGTGGAATATTGAACACCACCCAGTCTCAGACGGTAACATTAGGCTGGAGGAGAGGTGGAATATTGAACACCACCCAGTCTCAGACGGTAACATTAGGCTGGAGGAGAGGTGGAATATTGAACACCACCCAGTCTCAGACTGTAACATTAGGCTGGAGGAGAGGTGGAATATTGAACACCACCCAGTCTCAGACCGTAACATTAGGCTGGAGGAGAGGTGGAATATTGAACACCACCCAGTCTCAGACGGTAACATTAGGCTGGAGGAGAGGTGGAATATTGAACACCACCCAGTCTCAGACGGTAACATTAGGCTGGAGGAGAGGTGGAATATTGAACACCACCCAGTCTCAGACGGTAACATTAGGCTGGAGGAGAGGTGGAATATTGAACACCACCCAGTCTCAGACGGTAACATTAGGCTGGAGGAGAGGTGGAATATTGAACACCACCCAGTCTCAGACGGTAACATTAGGCTGGAGGAGAGGTGGAATATTGAACACCACCCAGTCTCAGACGGTAACATTAGGCTGGAGGAGAGGTGGAATATTGAACACCACCCAGTCTCAGACGGTAACATTAGGCTGGAGGAGAGGTGGAATATTGAACACCACCCAGTCTCAGACGGTAACATTAGGCTGGAGGAGAGGTGGAATATTGAACACCACCCAGTCTCAGACGGTAACATTAGGCTGGAGGAGAGGTGGAATATTGAACACCACCCAGTCTCAGACGGTAACATTAGGCTGGAGGAGAGGCATTTTGATTATTGAATGCCACTCTGTCAGCCTTTTACTAGTATACCATGATAGAGGAGATGGAGACAACACTCAGTCTCATACTACCGGTATACCATTTTGGTTGAAGAGATTGAGGAGGCTCAACATTCACTATTGGAAAGGGAAAAGGAAAGGGGGATACCTAGTCAGTTATACAACTGAATGTATTCAACTGAAACGTGTCTTCCACATTTAACCCAAACCCTCTGAATCAGAGGTGAAGGTGGCTGCCTTAATCGACATCCACAACATTGGCGCCCGGGGAACAGTGACCCACTAAAGACCCGATATATATCTTCCAATCTATTGGACCCACTGAAGACCCGATATATACCGTCCAATCTATTGAACCCACCAGATAATATATAGTATCCAATCTGAGTCCAGAGTCATGTTTAGTACAGCACACACTAGAGAAATGTTTTGCAACAGGAAAAGTTCATGTTGACCTTACTTTGACTTTGGTTTATGAAAATGGAAAATGTACTTGATACGATTGTGATGTGTTGTATCTTAAGATGAATGCACTAATTGTAAGTCACTCTTGATAGGAGCGTCTGCTAAATTACTAAAATGTAAAATGTAAAAGAAATGACTTGTGAGACTGGTTGAAGTTGATATTTAAAGTGCTATTGGAAAGTATTCAGACCCCTTCCCCTTTTCCACATTTTGTTACGTTACAGCCTTATTCTAAAATGGATTAAATAAATGTTCTTCATCAATCTACACGCAGTACCCCATAATGACAAAGCAAAAACTGTTTATTAGAAATGTTAGCAAATTCATAAAACGTTTTAATAAAAAATACCTTATTTACATAAATATTCAGACCCTTTGCTATGAGACTCGAAATTGAGCTCAGCTGTATCCTGATTCCACTGATCCTTTATGAGATGGTAAATTCAATTGATTGGACATGATTTGGAAAGGCACACACCTGTATTTATAAGGTCCCACACTTGACAGTGCATGTTAGAGCAAAAACCAAGCCATGAAGGAATTGTCCGTAGAGTTCTGAGACAGGATTGTGTCGAGGAACAGATCTGGGGAAGGGTACCAAAAAATGTCTACAGCATTGAAGATCCCCAAGAACACAGTGGCCTCCATCATTCTTAAATGGAAGATATTTGGAACCACCAAGACTCTTCCTAGAGCTGGCCACCCGGCCAAACTGAGCAATTGGGGGAGAATGGCCTTGGTCAGGGAGTTGACCAAGAACCCGACGGTCACTCTGAAAGAGCTCCAGAGTTCCTCTGTGGAGATGGCAGAATCTTTCAGAAGGACAACCATCTCTGCAGCACTCCACCAATCAGGCCTTTATGGTAAAGTGGTCAGACGGAAGCCACTCCTCAGTAAAAGGCACATGACAGCCCGCTTGGAGTTTTCCAAAATGCACCTAAAGACTCTCAAGACCATGAGAAACAAGATTATCTGGTCTGATGAGACCAAGTTTAGACTCTTTGGCCTGAATGCCAAGCGTCATGTCTGGAGGAAATATGGCACCGTCCCTACGGGACGTCCCACCGTCCCATCATGCTGATTGGATGTTTTTCAGCTGCAGGGACTGGGAGACTAGTCAGGATCGAGGGAAAGATGAATGGAGCAAAGTACAGAGAGATCCTTGATGAAAACCTGCTCCAGAGCAAATGTTCACCTTCCAACAGGACAACGACCCTAGGCACACAGCCAAGACAAAGCAGGAGTGGCTTCAAGTCTCTGAATGTCCTTGAGTGGCCAACTAGAGCCCGGACTTGAATCCGATCGAACATCTCTGGAGAGACCTGAAAATAGCTGTGCAGCGACACTCCACATCCAACCTGACAGAGCTTGGGAGGATCTGCAGAGAAAAATGGGAGAAACTCCCCAAATACAGGTGTGCCAAGCTTGTAGCGTCACACCCAAGAAGACGCCAGGCTGTAATCGCTGGCAAAGGTGCTTCAACAAAGTACTGAGTGAAGGGTCTGAATACTTATGTAAATGTGAAATTTCAGTGTTTAAAAAAAATAAAATTTGCCAACATTTCTAAAAACTTGTTTTTGCTTTGTCATTTTAGGGTATTGTGTGTAGATTGATGAGGAAAATAAACAATTTAATCAATTTTAGAATAAGGCTGTAATGTAACAGAATGGGGAAAAAAGTCAAGGGGTCTGAATACTTTCCGAATACACTGTATATCTGGGTTTTTGTGGCTGTCAGAAGACAACACATTTTTGTAAGTAATCTCATTAAATTGTGTAATAGTACAGACTGATTTTTACAAATTAAATATTTGGATTACATAATAAATGTAGTCACTCAAACTATGAAAGCAAAGTCAAAGTAAAATATAGTCGCAACCAGCCATTCGGAGTTCAAGCAATGGCCCCACAGCACCACCATCAGGACAAATTTGACACATTGCCCTAGGATGAGCTTCGTCCGTACTCCTTACCACACTTGCTAAATATTAGTACTCAAAATCAGACAGATATGCTTTTCATGAATTTTAGACAATTTTTTTGATGTTTCCAAGACTCTAGCTCAAGCTACTCAAGCTACATGGCCACTATCAGCTTGCATCAATGTTTTTCCTGTCCAACAGCACCCCCAGGAGGCCAAACAGAACCACACTCTACAGGTTAGCTACACTCACATCGCTGAGCATGTGTGCCAAATTCCATCACTCTGAGGCAAACAGATCAATAAACATACATTTGTGCCCGTTGTAGTGCCACCATGTAGTTGATCTGAATGTACTTGCATATTTTATGTCTTGACTGGGTTTGGAACATGTGAATCAAGTTTTGTTACAATACGAATATCTGTGTCTGATTTATGTGCCAGACCACGGCCAAGTGAATGTTTATTGGTCAGTAGTGGTCACATTGTTTTTAAATCCTAGCCTGGAAAAATATTGCGTTGAGAGACCTCAGTCCATTAGATGCCACATATCAAGTTTCGTGCATATCAATCATTCGGTGCAAGAGCTGTAGCGTTTTAAGTGATTTTAACAAAAAATGCTGAACCTTATGGGTCGAGGCAAAATCTTTCCTTGTGAGGAGACAAACCTATGTACCAAATTTCATGACTCTAGATCTAATGGGTCGAGGGGCTTGAGCTTTCAAAGTTTAGATTTTCAATCGCTTTTTATAGCGCCACCATGTTGCCAATTGGAATGGCATTTCATGAGAGGGTGTGGCCCATGGTCCTTTACCATCATGCAATGATGCATCCTCCTAGGCCTTATTATCTCATGGGAATTAATTTTTTTTCACCAAATTGCCTCAAGATGGAAAATAACGAACGGCAAGAAACACAATTGGGTTTCCCGCTGCTTGAACCCCCAATTAAAGGAAAGTCATGTTTTTCATCCTTGATTTAAAAAAAAGAAAACACTGGTAAATAGAAATTATTTGCCAACCTCCTCGACCTTGCTGTTTTTTCTCCTCTTTTTAAATAAATCTTTAGATTAACTCTGAACAGCTTCCAAATATACAACTTTATTAGGAGTGATAAAATGCTACGAGTATGTGCCATCTTTATCTCAATGGAGTTATTGAAGTATAAAGTCATCAGAGAGAAGACAATGATTTTCTTTCTACATAAATAGGATTAGCATACTCTTTTTACTGCTCCACACCAAACACACACCCACGAACACACACACCCCCACACACACCCACACACACACCCACACACACACACCCACACACCTAATAGAAAGGTATTGCTGTACGTAGGATAATTGCAAGGCTGTTAAAAAAAACACTAAAAGACCACTTCCAACGGAGAGGAATTTTTATAAAGCTCATGACAGAGTAAGACGAGATGGAAACTTCAAACAATCAGAATTTTAAAAGATTAATATTTGCACCTCTCGCTTTAGAAGGGAAGCATTCTGAGTGATTTAAATGACAGTGACAAGTTCCTCGAAATATTAATTTGTCTAGAAATGAAATGTATACACTGAAGTTCATTTCCCAACACTTTGAAAGTTCATCAGTTATTAGAGGAAGAATAAAATAGGAATAAAACAATAGAATACGTAGTTCTAGTACAGCTGATAGTGTTGGGCTGGCACAGTGTGATAAAACTGTGTGTGAGCCTTAGACCATTTTCACATTGATAGTAGCAACGGGACTTTTTCAAGAGGTTCTCGAGAGGTATTGATTCTCGAGAGACAATACTGTTATGTAAACTTGCAAAATTATCATGTCTCGAGCGCGACCTCCGTAGGTCACGACACTCACCCGACAGTTGCCCCCATCCGAGCAGGGCAGTGTAAACAGAATTGTCTTGTTGAGCTCCACAATCCTACAGTATAAATGGTAATGGCAGAGCAATGTTTTTGAAACTGGGGGGGGGGTACTGGGTGGAGGCCGGTGACTGTTTAATGTTCTGATGGGCGGGAGAGAGAAGCTTTTTATCAGTCTCTAGGTTCCAGCTCTCCATTGGATGGGATGTGGATTGGGACATGCTCTCTCTGCTGTCTCCTGTAGTCCATGATCAGCTCCTTCGTTTTGTTGATGTTGAGGGAGAGGTTATTTTCCTGGAACAACTCAGCCAGAGCTCTAACCTCCTCCCTGTAGGCTGTCTAGTCGTTGTTAGTAATCAGGCCTACCACTGTTGTGTCGTCAGCAAACTTAATGATTGAGTTGGAGATGGCCATGCAGTCATGGGTGAACGGGGAGTACAGGAGTGAGCTGAGCACGCACCCCTGTGGGGTCCCCGCGTTGAGGATCAACATGGCATAGGGGGTGTTGCCTACCTTCACCACTTGGGGTCGGCCCGTAAGGAAGTGAAGGACCCAGTTGCACAGGGAGTGTTTCAGACACAGGGCTCTGAGCTTAGTGATGAGCATGGAGGGCACTATGGAGGCGTGATCTGATTGGAGGCGTGAGGGAGAGCCTTGTAGCCGTCCCGGAGGGGAGAGTATCAGTGATCCAGAGTCTGTGAAGCGCGTGTAGCACAGGAAATGTGTTGATGGAATTTTGGTAGCGTTTTCCTCAGTTTTCCTTTATTAAAGTCCCCAGCTACAATACATTTGGCCTCAGGATATGCGGTTTCCAGTTTGCACATAGTCCAGTGTAGTTCCTTGAGAGTTGTCGCGGTGTCGGCTGGGGGGGGGGGGGGGGGGAATTGTACATGGCAGTGATGATGAGGTAATGCGGTCGGCATTTGATGGTGAGGTATTCCAGATCGGGAGAACAAAAGGACTTGAGTTCCTGTACGTTACCACAATCACCCCATGAGTTGTTAATCATTAAACAAACCCCTGCACCTTTCTTTTCACAGGAGAGTTATTTCTTCCTCTCCACATTTTGTATAACATAGTTTGCTATGCTTAGCCTTCTGGCTAGTGGCTATATACTGTGACATTTATGGTACTTTTGAGCTGCGAAGCAAGAACGTCAACCGAACCCTCTCGGCTCATGACATTCCCATCGCTAATGTGAATTTAAAAGTGCATGTACATAATATGTCAATTGAAATTTCGTCCTGATAACTCTAATTCAGCCAGAATAAGCCATTAGACTGGCCTCAAAAATGTATGTCCTAAAAGTTAATATCATCTAAAATTGCCAGGAAGGACTTGTTTGCTTCAGGTGGTTTTGAGACTGTTATTTGGCATATCTTGTTGCTTGCTAGCTACATGTGGTAGCTAACTAGGTTGTTAATTGTTTAATTACAAACAAATAATTGAACGTGCTAGCAAGCTACACAGCTAGCTAGTTAGTAAGCCTACACCACTGCACACACTCTCCATAGACGGGTTGGTTGTTTAGCAACAAAACCAATGCGTGTGCAACTATGAGACAAAACAGACGGGGTTGGCTTAGATTGTTGACAACTATTGTAAACTATAATTCGTCTCCACTGTTTGTTGAAAACATAAATACGTTTAAACAATGAGCACTTGTTATCTCTAACATACATTGTTACAGTTGTTGGTCAGCTAGCTAGCTAACTTTAGCCATATTATCATAGACATACGTCAAAATACCTCAAAACAAGACAGGGATCAAGAACAAGATAAAACTAGCTGAAACGAGCAACCTACAATTCCCCACATGGCAGCTTCTTGTTGTTGAACCCACACAAATCCAATTTGGTCACTTGTAACTTGCTGTTTGGACAGTCAGTATTCCAAAAAGGGATTTGAAAAACAAAACTGATTTGAGCATTAAGGCCTGCAGTCTGAACAAAGCTTCTGAGTAGTAGCTCTAATCACGTAGAATTTGATGCTGCTCTATGTCCTTTAAGCTAAAGTGTGCTTGATTAAATATGGTAATTTAAACTAATGAATGCAATTAACTTAAAACATTTTTTCCATAGTATTGCCTGGTCTAATTAACAAAGTAATGTTCAGCTAATTAAATGTACATTCTCATTGGTTAGTCCTTAAGGTCGGGGTTTAGGAGCAAAGGTAGAAATGCTGTCCTGTTCTCTCAGCTCAGAGTTGAACACCATTTTGCAACTGGTTCCATAGCAGTTTGTTTGTTGCGGCCTGATGTAAGCTGTCCTGTTTAACTCTTCTTACGCACGCACGCACGCACACACACACACACACACACACACACACACACACACACACACACACACACACACACACACACACACACACACACACACACACACACACACACACACACACACACACACACACACACACACACTGCTATATTGTTAGTAGGACATTCATCACCACAGGCATTAATTATGCATCCTATCTGTGGCCTGCAGGAACAAAGATGTTTTGAAGAACGTAATGACCACTTTACCTCTCCTCTCCTCTCCTCTCCTCTCCTCTCCTCTCCTCTCCTCTCCTCTCCTCTCCTCTCCTCTCCTCTCCTCCCCCAGATGTCTGGTGTTAATATATATTAAGCCATAAAGATCCAGAGACAGTCACCTTGGCTTGGTCAGCACTTCTCTACCCTGGGAGACTGCAGCACTCATACAGTATCACACAGTGGAAGCTAGAGCACATAAAAGGGATAGGAATGGAGAATAGGGTCATGCACATAGGGATAGAGATAGACAATATGAGTGTTCAGTATGAAAGATACAGTGTAATATCATTGTAATCTCCGTGGACATGGATTAAATAATGGTATGGTGGGCCCAGCAGTTGTTCACTGTGAATAAAAGCCGAATAAGGTTGTATTGAGATTATCTTGAATACATTAGAATGATATTGTTTATTTCTGGGACTGACTGTTTGGTAGACCGATAGTCTCACCTTGTCATGCTGTGCTTCCCTAGTCTTGTGAAGAAGGCTGTGGTTATTACGTTTTTCTGTGGTAACCTAACAGGCTCTATACTGACAGATGAGAGGCTTTAATTGAGAGTGATGATATACGAATATCTTTCATTTACATGACCATTGACCAGGAAATATCCCAGAGAGACAGTTTATTCAAGAGTGATTTGACACTGTCAGAGTGTGGAAGATGAAATTTAGAGGTTATGGGTGTCAAACGGAGAGAGCGCTGTGTGTCTCCTCTTCTCTCTATTTACCCAGTTCAGAGTGGCCTTTGCAGTCACAGAGAGAGGAATGCACTCGCTCTCTCCGCTCCCGCTGTCCTTTCACGGAATGTTTACCTAACCTAACCCAACATAGGCAGAGAGAAAGAGAGAGGGAGAGAGAAAGAGAGAAAAAGAGGTGGAGACAGTGATTGTAAAAGCCAGGATGGATGACAACGGGGAGATAATTTGCTAACGTAGCTAACTATCAGCATCATTGTTTTGTAGGTTATTTGCTAATGTAGCTAACTGTCAGCATCATTGTTTTGGAGGTTATTTGCTAATGTAGCTAACTGTCAGCATCATTGTTTTGGAGGTTATTTGCTAATGTAGCTAACTGTCAGCATCATTGTTTTGGAGGTTATTTGCTAATGTAGCTAACTGTCAGCATCATTGTTTTGGAGGTTATTTGCTAATGTAGCTAACTGTCAGCATCATTGTTTTGGAGGTTACCTGCTAATGTGGCTAACTATCAGCATCATTGTTTTGGAGGTTATTTGCTATTTGCTAATGTAGCTAACTGTCAGCATCATTGTTTTGGAGGTTATTTGCTAATGTAGCTAACTGTCAGCATCATTGTTTTGGAGGTTACCTGCTAATGTAGCTAACTGTCAGCATCATTGTTTTGGAGGTTATTTGCTAATGTAGCTAACTGTTAGCATCATTGTTTTGGAGGTTATTTGCTCATGTAGCTAACTGTCAGCATCATTGTTTTGGAGGTAATTTGGAATCACACAAATATTATGCTCAAGCTTGTGTGTGTCCATGCATGTGTGTGTATTAGTGTGTGTATTACATGGCATGTATCGATCTCCATCTGTAAAAAGAGTAGGTAAAAATGTGCGAGCACAGCGTCAAGTCAATACGTACCACTGTGTTATGCAGTGTGTGTGTGAGCGAGCACAGCGTCAAGTCAATACGTACCACTGTGTTATGCAGTGTGTGTGTGAGCGAGCACAGCGTCAAGTCAATACGTACCACTGTGTTATGCAGTGTGTGTGTGAGCGAGCATAGCGTCAAGTCAATATGTACCACTGTGTTATGCAGTGTGTGTGTGAGCAAGCATAGCGTCAAGTCAATATGTACCACTGTGTTATGCAGTGTGTGTGTGAGCAAGCATAGCGTCAAGTCAATACGTACCACTGTGTTATGCAGTGTGTGTGTGTGAGCGAGCACAGCGTCAAGTCAATACGTACCACTGGGTTATGCAGTGTGTGTGTGAGCGAGCACAGCGTCAAGTCAATACGTACCACTGTGCTATGCGGTGTGTGTGTGAGCGAGCACAGCGTCAAGTCAATACGTACCACTGTGTTATGCAGTGTGTGTGTGAGCAAGCATAGCGTCAAGTCAATACGTACCACTGTGTTATGCAGTGTGTGTGTGAGCGAGCACAGCGTCAAGTCAATACGTACCACTGTGTTATGCGGTGTGTGTGTGAGCGAGCACAGCGTCAAGTCAATACGTACCACTGTGTTATGCAGTGTGTGTGTGAGCAAGCATAGCGTCAAGTCAATACGTACCACTGTGTTATGCAGTGTGTGTGTGAGCGAGCACAGCGTCAAGTCAATACGTACCACTGGGTTATGCAGTGTGTGTGTGAGCGAGCACAGCGTCAAGTCAATACGTACCACTGTGTAATGCAGTGTGTTTGTGAGCGAGCACAGCGTCAAGTCAATACGTACCACTGTGTTATGCAGTGTGTGTGTGAGCAAGCATAGCGTCAAGTCAATGCGTACCACTGTGTTATGCAGTGTGTGTGTGAGCGAGCATAGCGTCAAGTCAATACGTACCACTGTGTTATGGAGTGTGTGTGTGCGTGTGAGCGAGCATACATGTGTGTATGTGTGGGTGTTTGTGTGCATGTGTGTGTGTCTCTCCCATTGTTTGTTGCGCAGTGGCACTAGCAGCAGAGATGAGATGGCCCTATGAGACTATAATTGGAAGAGACTGGTCCTGTCACAGAGCCTGCTGGTGATAGAATGCCAGATATTCCCCTCTGACAGTGTGATATTGGTTTTGCCTGAGCTTGATGAATCTATCGGTCATATAAGTCGGACAAAAGCTTCCTCCCAATTGGCACCCTATTCCCTATGGGCCCTGGTCAAAGGTAGTCGAACAATATAGGGAATAGGGTGCCATTTGGGAGGCAGCCAAACCTTACAACCCTTTCTATAATGTAAATGCCTGGTGAGAGATTTTTTCCCTGGTATAAAGAGAGACAGACAGAGACATTCTCACGGAATGGGACCATTTTCTGAAAAAGGTTTATGGAAATAAACAGGTATACAAACAATCCATTCCCAATCCTATCCTACCTATTATTACGAAATGTTCTGTTATTACTATTTCAGTTTAAAGCTGTAATCCGCATGAGGTGAAACAGCTCCCCTGGTCGCCCCACGTGCATGTATTATTGTTTTTGTTTTGTTTATGAAATGGAGCAAAGCAGCATCCAGCATCACGAAGAAACTGTAGTACATACTCTGCTGCATTGTGACGGAAAACTGTAGTACATACTCTGCTGCATTGTAACGGAAAACTGTAGTACATACTCTGCTGCATTGTAACGGGAAACTGTAGTACATACTCTGCTGCATTGTAACGGAAAACTGTAGTACATACTCTGCTGCATTGTAACGGAAAACTGTAGTACATACTATGCTGCATTGTAACGGGAAACTGTTGTACATACTCTGCTGCATTGTAACGGAAAACTGTAGTACATACTCTGCTGCATTGTAACGGAAAACTGTAGTACATACTCTGCTGCATTGTAACGGAAAACTGTAGTACATACTCTGCTGCATTGTAACAGGAAACTGTAGTACATACTCTGCTGCATTGTAACGGAAAACTGTAGTACATACTCTGCTGCATTGTAACGGAAAACTGTAGTACATACTCTGCTGCATTGTAACGGGAAACTGTAGTACATACTCTGCTGCATTGTAACGGAAAACTGTAGTACATACTCTGCTGCATTGTAACGGAAAACTGTAGTACATACTCTGCTGCATTGTAACGGAAAACTGTAGTACATACTCTGCTGCATTGTAACGGGAAACTGTTGTACATACTCTGCTGCATTGTAACGGAAAACTGTAGTACATACTCTGCTGCATTGTAACGGAAAACTGTAGTACATACTCTGCTGCATTGTAACGGAAAACTGTAGTACATACTCTGCTGCATTGTAACAGAAAACTGTAGTACATACTCTGCTGCATTGTAATGGAAAACTGTAGTACATACTCTGCTGCATTGTAACGGAAAACTGTAGTACATACTCTGCTGCATTGTAACGGGAAACTGTAGTACATACTCTGCTGCATTGTAACGGAAAACTGTAGTACATACTCTGCTGCATTGTAACGGAAAACTGTAGTACATACTCTGCTGCATTGTAACGGAAAACTGTAGTACATACTCTGCTGCATTGTAACGGAAAACTGTAGTACATACTCTGCTGCATTGTAACGGAAAACTGTCATTTATAAGGTCATTTGGGATAAAATTCTGTGTTTTACTGCATTGTGGGAAAATATTTTGGGCAGGGAAATAATTGCTGTATTTGGAATTGTACTTAGATAAGATTTAATATTGCAAATAGATTGTGGCTTCTATCAGTGTAATTGTCTACATCATTTCCAATCCCCCAAATATTTTTGGAGTAAATATACACTACCGTTCAAACGTTTGGGGTCACTTAGAAATGTTCTTATTTTTGAAAGAAAGGCACATTTTTCGTCCATTAAAATAACATAAAATTGATCAGAAGTACAGTGTAGACATTGTTAATGTTGTAAATGACTATTGTAGCTGGAAACGGCAGATTCTTTATGGAATATCTACATAGGCGTACAGAGGCACATTATCAGCAACCATCACCCCTGTGTTCCAATGGCACGTTGTGTTAGCTAATCCAAGTTTATCATTTTAATAGGTTAATTGATCATTAGAAAACAATTTTGAAATTATGTTAGCACAGCTGAAAAGTGTTGTTCTGATTAAAGAAGCAATAAAACTGGCCTTCTTTAGACTAGTTGAATATCTGTAGCATCAGCATTTGTGAGTTAGATTACAGGGTCAAAATGGCCAGAAACAAAGACTTTCTTCAGAAACTCGTCAGTCTATTCTTGTTCTGAGAAATGAAGGCTATTCCATGCGAGAAATTGCCAAGAAACTGAAGATCTCGTACAACACTGTGTACTACCCCCTTCACAGAACAGGGCAAACTGGTTCTAACCAGAATAGAAAGAGGAGTGGGAGGCCCTGGTGCAAAACTGAGCAAGAGGACAAGTACATTAGAGTGTCTAGTTTGAGAAACAGATGCCTCACAAGTCCTCAACTGGCAGCTTCATTTAACAGTACCCACAAAACACCTGTCTCAATGTCAACAGTGAAGAGGCGACTCCGGGATGCTGGCTTTCTAGGCAGCATCCTGTTTCCAGCTACAATAGTCATTTACAACATTAGCATTGTCTACACTGTATTTCTGATCAATTTCATGTTATTTTAATGGATCAAGGACATTTCTAAGTGACCCCAAACTTTTGAACGGTAGTGTATATTATTTTAAATATACAGTACAAGTCAAAAGTTTGGACACACTTACTCATTCAAGGGTTTTTCTTAATTTTTTACTATTTTCTACATTGTAGAATAATAGTGAAGACCTCAAAACTATTAAATAACATATATGTAACCAAAAAAGTGTTAAACAAATTTAAATATATTTTAGATTATATAAAGTAGCCACCCTTTGCCTTGATGACAGCTTTTCACACTCTTGGCATTCTCTCAACCAGCTTCACCTGGAATACTTTTCTAACAGTCTTGAAGGAGAGCAAACCAGATGGGATGGCGTATCGCTGCAGAATGCTGTGGCATTAAGAATTATTTCATAGTTTTGTTGTCTTTACTATTATTCTACAATGTGTAAAATAGTAAAAATAAAGAAAAACCCTTGAATGAGTAGGTGTGTCCAAAATTTTGACTTGTACTGTATATATTTTTAAAATATATTTTCCTTCCTTATTGTTTTCCGCTAACCCAGCCACCGCTCCCCTAATCGGAGTAAACTGATTAAATATATTTTCCTTCTATATTATTTCCCCCTTACCCTACCACCCCTTCCCTAATTGGAGTAAACGAATGGACAACAACACTTAGGCTTTCACTTCCAGCTTATACATACCAGTTTGGAATCGTTTGTTAAGGCTTCCTGAAGCATTGAGGTTTTCCAGCAAATTGTGTTGAAAATAGGCTTTGAGCAACACAGTGTACACTAGTGGCACCTGGTGGTCAAAATAATTTAGAGCGGCCAAATCTTTACAGATGATGTCCCACACCCCGTAGCGCGTGCATAGCGTAGCCTTTTTTGTCTTCTACCAATACCAAATCAATTAGGTGGTTGTTTGACGAAACAAAGCTGATCATCATTGATCACGTGCTTCTGATTAAGTGATACAGGCATATTCTCACTTCTTCGAAGTACACTGCTTAACGATTTATAACCATGCCTTGGAGCTCCAGCATCAAACGTAACATCACTATCTCCCTCACTAGCTTTAAGCACCAGCTGTCAGAGCAGCTCATAGATTACTGCACCTGTACATAGCCCATCTATAATTTAGCCCAAACAACTACCTCTTTACCTACTGTATTTATTTATTTATTTTGCTCCTTTGCACCCCATTATTTCTGTCTCTACTTTGCACATTCTTCCACTGCAAACCAACCATTCCAGTGTTTTTACTTGCTATATTGTATTTACTTCGCCACCATGGCCTTTTTTATATTTTTATTTATTTATATATATATTTTGTTTGCCTTCACCTCCCTTATCTCACCTCACTTGCTCACATTGTATATAGACTTATTTTTCACTGTATTATTGACTGTATGTTTTACTCCATGTGTAACTATGTGTTGTTGTATGTGTCGAACTGCTTTGCTTTATCTTGGCCAGGTCGCAATTGTAAATGAGAACGTGTTCTCAACTTGCCTACCTGGTTAAATAAAGGTGAAATAAATAAAAATAAAAATATATATAACACCAAATATTCATTGATATGCAGTAATGTGTAAACACATTACATAGCAGCCAACCTGCTTGCATCAATCCCATGTAATTACAATACCAGTTTGTGAAAAGTGAAACACAAACCCCATCTCCACTCAATGAAATTCATTAATTCATTGATTACGAATGCAGTAGCATTTACTTTTTTTTTTACAGTATAATACAATAAATTATACGCTATTGTACTATGTGTGTATTGCAATAAGGAAATACAGTAACTTACTTCTAGCTGCCTGCATGTTTCTGTCAAATTCACAGCAACCCCTTTACAGTGTGTTCTATCGCTCTTGCAATGATGTGTGAAGATGTCCGAGTGGGAAAAAGACAGTGCTTGTTGTTTGAAGTTACGTCTTTATTGTACTAATATCGCAAATGGACAATTTCACTGCTACGGATTCCTGCTTTGAAAACCAGGTAAGCTTTAGCTAGCTGTATGACTTTGCAGACCCCCTTGAGAAAGTCAAGCAGTGTAACTTCCTGATGTTTGGCTGTATGGGGGTTTCAAGGTGAACGATAGGAGGAACAAAGGAAGTAGCGTAAGGGAGGGAGAGGAACAGGGGTTCAATGGAGGAATGTAACCTATCTCCAGGAAGATGCTAACCCTCTCCAGACCACCTGCCTCCACCGACACACACACACACACACACACACACACACACACACACACACACACACACACACACACACACACACACACACACACACACACACACACACACACACACACACACACACACACACTTTCCAGACCACCTGCCTCCCAGGGGTCAAGATATTGATGCTGCCCTCCGCTGACCACCTGATAGTGTGTGTGTGTGTGTGTGTGTGTGTGTGTGTGTGTGTGTGTGTGTGTGTGTGTGTGTGTGTGTGTGTGTGTGTGTGCGCGTGTGACTGGTGTTTTTCTGTCTCATCAGTAGTGATGAAAGGGCAGACCGAGGATCAACCCTGCTAAACCACAGACACATGATAAACATCATTTACATTTAAGTCATTTAGCAGACGCTCTTATCCAGAGCGACTTACAAATTGGTGCATTCACCTTATGATATCCAGTGGAACAGCCACTTTACAATAGTGCATCTAAATCTTTTAAGGGGGGGGGGGGGGGGGGGGGGGTTAGAAGGATTACTTTATCCTATCCTAGGTATTCCTTAAAGAGGTGGGGTTTCAGGTGTCTCCGGAAGGTGGTGATTGACTCCGCTGACCTGGCGTCGTGAGGGAGTTTGTTCCACCATTGGGGTGCCAGAGCAGCGAACAGTTTTGACTGGGCTGAGCGGGAACTGTACTTCCTCAGAGGTTGGGAGGCGAGCAGGCCAGAGGTGGATGAACGCAGTGCCCTTGTTTGGGTGTAGGGCCTGATCAGAGCCTGAAGGTACGGAGGTGCCGTTCCCCTCACAGCTCCGTAGGCAAGCACCATGGTCTTGTAGCGGATGCGAGCTTCAACTGGAAGCCAGTGGAGAGAGCGGAGGAGCGGGGTGACGTGAGAGAACTTGGGAAGGTTGAACACCAGACGGGCTGCGGCGTTCTGGATGAGTTGTAGGGGTTTAATGGCACAGGCAGGGAGCCCAGCCAACAGCGAGTTGCAGTAATCCAGACGGGAGATGACAAGTGCCTGGATTAGGACCTGCGCCGCTTCCTGTGTGAGGCAGGGTCGTACTCTGCGAATGTTGTAGAGCATGAACCTACAGGAACGGGCCACCGCCTTGATGTTAGTTGAGAACGACAGGGTGTTGTCCAGGATCACGCCAAGGTTCTTAGCGCTCTGGGAGGAGGACACAATGGAGTTGTCAACCGTGATGGCGAGATCATGGAACGGGCAGTCCTTCCCCGGGAGGAAGAGCAGCTCCGTCTTGCCGAGGTTCAGCTTGAGGTGGTGATCCGTCATCCACACTGATATGTCTGCCAGACATGCAGAGATGCGATTCGCCACCTGGTTATCAGAAGGGGGAAAGGAGAAGATTAATTGTGTGTCGTCTGCATAGCAATGATAGGAGAGACCATGTGAGGTTATGACAGAGCCAAGTGACTTGGTGTATAGCGAGAATAGGAGAGGGCCTAGAACAGAGCCCTGGGGGACACCAGTGGTGAGAGCACGTGGTGAGGAGACAGATTCTCGCCACGCCACCTGGTAGGAGCGACCTGTCAGGTAGGACGCAATCCAAGCGTGGGCCGCGCCGGAGATGCCCAACTCGGAGAGGGTGGAGAGGAGGATCTGATGGTTCACAGTATCAAAGGCAGCCGATAGGTCTAGAAGGATGAGAGCAGAGGAGAGAGAGTTAGCTTTAGCAGTGCGGAGCGCCTCCGTGACACAGAGAAGAGCAGTCTCAGTTGAATGACTAGTCTTGAAACCTGACTGATTTGGATCAAGAAGGTCATTCTGAGAGAGATAGCAGGAGAGCTGGCCAAGGACGGCACGTTCAAGAGTTTTGGAGAGAAAAGAAAGAAGGGATACTGGTCTGTAGTTGTTGACATCGGAGGGATCGAGTGTAGGTTTTTTCAGAAGGGGTGCAACTCTCGCTCTCTTGAAGACGGAAGGGACGTAGCCAGCGGTCAAGGATGAGTTGATGAGCGAGGTGAGGTAAGGGAGAAGGTCTCCGGAAATGGTCTGGAGAAGAGAGGAGGGGATAGGGTCAAGCGGGCAGGTTGTTGGGCGGCCGGCCGTCACTAGACGCGAGATTTCATCTGGGGAGAGAGGGGAGAAAGAGGTCAAAGCACAGGGTAGGGCAGTGTGAGCAGAACCAGCGGTGTCGTTTGACTTAGCAAACGAGGATCGGATGTCGTCAACCTTCTTTTCAAAATGGTTGACGAAGTCATCCGCAGAGAGGGAGGAGGGGGGGGAGGGGGAGGAGGATTCAGGAGGGAGGAGAAGGTGGCAAAGAGCTTCCTAGGGTTAGAGGCAGATGCTTGGAATTTAGAGTGGTAGAAAGTGGCTTTAGCAGCAGAGACAGAAGAGGAAAATGTAGAGAGGAGGGAGTGAAAGGATGCCAGGTCCGCAGGGAGGCGAGTTCTCCTCCATTTCCGCTCGGCTGCCCGGAGCCCTGTTCTGTGAGCTCGCAATGAGTCGTCGAGCCACGGAGCAGGAGGGGAGGACCGAGCCGGCCTGGAGGATAGGGGACATAGAGAGTCAAAGGATGCAGAAAGGGAGGAGAGGAGGGTTGAGGAGGCAGAATCAGGAGATAGGTTGGAGAAGGTTTGAGCAGAGGGAAGAGATGATAGGATGGAAGAGGAGAGAGTGGCGGGGGAGAGAGAACGAAGGTTGGGACGGCGCGATACCATCCGAGTAGGGGCAGAGTGGGAAGTGTTGGATGAGAGCGAGAGGGAAAAGGATACAAGGTAGTGGTCGGAGACTTGGAGGGGAGTTGCAATGAGATTAGTGGAAGAACAGCATCTAGTAAAGATGAGGTCAAGCGTATTGCCTGCCTTGTGAGTCGGGGGGGAAGGTGAGAGGGTGAGGTCAAAAGAGGAGAGGAGTGGAAAGAGGGAGGCAGAGAGGAATGAGTCAAAGGTAGACGTGGGGAGGTTAAAGTCACCCAGAACTGTGAGAGGTGAGCCATCCTCAGGGAAGGAACTTATCAAGGCGTCAAGCTCATTGATGAACTCTCCAAGGGAACCTGGAGGGCGATAAATGATAAGGATGTTAAGCTTGAAAGGGCTGGTAACTGTGACAGCATGGAATTCAAAGGAGGCAATAGACAGATGGGTCAGGGGAGAAAGAGAGAATGTCCACTTGGGAGAGATGAGGATCCCAGTGCCACCACCCCGCTGACCAGAAGCTCTCGGGGTGTGCGAGAACACGTGGGCAGACGAGGAGAGAGCAGTAGGAGTAGCAGTGTTATCTGTGGTAATCCATGTTTCCGTCAGTGCCAAGAAGTCGAGGGACTGGAGGGAAGCATAGGCTGGGATGAACTCTGCCTTGTTGGCCGCAGATCGGCAGTTCCAGAGGCTGCCGGAGACCTGGAACTCCACGTGGGTCGTGCGCGCTGGGACCACCAGGTTAGGGTGGCAGCGGCCACGCGGTGTGAAGCGTTTGTATGGTCTGTGCAGAGAGGAGAGAACAGGGATAGACAGACACATAGTTGACAGGCTACAGAAGAGGCTACGCTAATGCAAAGGAGATTGGAATGACAAGTGGACTACACGTCTCGAATGTTCAGAAAGTTAAGCTTACGTTGCAAAAATCTTATTGACTAAAATGATTAAAATGATGCAGTGCTGCTGGCTGGGGAAGTAGGCTAGCTAGCAGTGGCTGCGTTGTTGACTTTGTTTGAAGGTGTTGCTGGCTAGGTAGCCTCGATAACTGGCTAGGTAACCTCGATAACTGGCTAGATAATTACTCTAAACTACACAATTATCTTAGATACAAGGACCGCAAAGGCAACTATGTAGCTAGCTAACACTACACTAATCAAATCGTTCCGTTGTGCTGTTTCGGTAGAAGTTGTCTAGCTGGCTAGCTAGCAGTGTTGACAACATTAGGACGGCGAAAATAGCTGGCTAGCTGACTTTGTTTGAAAGTGGAGCTGGCTAGGTAACCTCGATAACTGGCTAGATAATTACTCTAAACTACACAATTATCTTAGATACAAAGACAGCAAAGACAACTATGTAGCTAGCTAACACTACACTAATCAAATCGTTCCGTTGTAATGTTTCGTTAGAAGTTGGCTAGCTGGCTAGCTAGCAGTGTTGACAACGTTAGGACGGCGAAAATAGCTGGCTAGCTGACTTTGTTTGAAAGTGGAGCTGGCTAGGTAACCTCGATAACTGGCTAGATAATTACTCTAAACTACACAATTATCTTAGATACAAAGACAGCAAAGACAACTATGTAGCTAGCTAACACTACACTAATCAAATCGTTCCGTTGTAATGATTCGGTAGAAGTTGGCTAGCTGGCTAGCTAGCAGTGTTGACAACGTTAGAAGATTCGATAATTCGATAATAATCTAAACTACACAATTATCTTTGATACAAAGACGGCTATGTAGCTAGCTAAGAAAAAAAAAAAGAAAAAAAAGAAAAAAAGTGATAAGATCAAACAAATCAAACCGTTGTACTGTAATGAAATGAAATGAAATGAAGGAAACTACTTCTCTTCATTATTTAACACCACCAGTATAATGGGCTGTAAGAGAGCGAGAAAGAGAGAAAGAGCGAGACAAACAGACAGAGAGAGAGAGAAAGAGAAAATAAAATAAAGAAAGAGAGAAAGAGAGAAAGACCCTTCCCTGATGAAGGAACACTGGCTTTTATCAAGCTGGAGAAGGAGTTGGTAATGAAGAGACAGCTGTATCCCCTGACGAGAGGGAAGGGTCTTCCCTCCTCCAAGAGGCGTACTTAACATTCTCCAAAGAGTGTGTAACATTTACAATTGAACTACAATCTTGGAAAAGGGGTTCTTCAAAGGTTCTTTGAGGTGAGCAATGGTTCTACGTAGCATTATTTGTGGTCAAGAAACCCGTTCATGGAAGAGGTTCTTCACTAGGCTCTTTGCTGTCTGGGTGAAAAGAACCTTCTTCCTATAGGGTTATGACTTTATTCTAACTGTTTTGCCTATTTGTATGTGTGTTGTATTTGTATTTATTA
Source organism: Salvelinus namaycush (assembly GCF_016432855.1). Classification (NCBI taxonomy): domain Eukaryota; kingdom Metazoa; phylum Chordata; class Actinopteri; order Salmoniformes; family Salmonidae; genus Salvelinus; species Salvelinus namaycush. Next base: position 71,916,637 of record NC_052310.1, read on the forward strand.
TGGATCCCCATTAGTTCCTTCCAAGGCAGCAGCTACTCTTCCTGGGGTCTGGCAAAATTAAGTTAGTTATATAATTTTAAAAACATTACAATACATTCGGAACAGATTTCACAACACACTAAGTGTGTGCCCTCAGGCCCCTACTCCGCTACCACATATCTACAACACAAAATGTGTACGTGTGTGTACGTGTGTACGTGTGTATAGTGCGTATGTTATCATGTGTGTGTATGCATGTCTGCGCCTATGTTTGTGTTGCTTCATAGTCCCCGCTGTTCCATAAGGTGTATTTTTATAAGTTTTTTAATCTGATTCTACTGCTTGTGTCAGTTACCTGATAGTCATGGCTCTATGTAGTACTGTGCGCCTACCATAGTATGTTCTGTTCTGGCATGTTAGCACCCACAGAGGTTCTGGAAGTGTTGCTGTACTGTGTGTGTAGCATACCTAATTTACCGTTAATTACAACTCACATATTCCCTTATAAATATAGCATATTGACTACAAGAGGACATGCATGACAACACCAAACATCAGACACACACACACCAACCCCTCTTTCTCTTCCACCCATATTTGTGGATACAACCTTGGGTAGGAAAGCACACTAATGAATCCAATGATCAAGTCATTTATGTCACATTGACTTTCAAAGAACACCAATGCCTGCAGCCAGGCTTCAAGGTTGATTTGATCCACATTTCAGATGGTGAGAGATACCCATTCTTACTGATCACACACCAGCGTTGCTACAACAACACAGAGACAGTCAGCTCTGCTACAGTGGTGGTTCCATCACTGCTTTCCCTATGCACCTCCTATCACTACCCCAATATTGTGAAGCATAAATACATCTGGTATATATGCCGCCAAGTGCTTAGTTTTATTAGGGCAAAGTTTCAGATCTCCTCCTCCTTCTCTTTCATAACCCAAAACTCCTAAAATAATCCAGAACCGTCTGTATAGAACATGCTGCCAGTAAACTGGTTCCCTTCTCTTTCTTTTCTTTTATCTTTCTCTCTATCTGTCTCTGTCTGTTTGTCTCGCTCTTTCTCTCTTTCTATCCTTACTTCATCAGTCAGTCTCTCTCTCTCTCTCTCTATGTATCTCCCTCTCTGTCCCTCTCTGTCCTCTGTCTCTCTCAGCAGCTCATATTCAGTCAACATGGTGTCTGTGGGCTCAGCTATTTGACAGGCTGGATTTCTTCAGCTCAAGCCTCCCGACAAGCTGATGAAAGGAGCGGGGGACAAATAGATTGAAGGAGAGGTGGATGAATAGATTGAAGGAGAGGTAGATGAATAGATTGAAGGAGAGGTGGATGAATAGATTGAAGGAGAGGTGGATGAATAGATTGAAGGAGCGGGGGACAAATAGATTGAAGGAGAGGTGGATGAATAGATTGAAGGAGAGGTGGATGAATAGATTGAAGGAGAGGTGGATGAATAGATTGAAGGAGAGGTGGATGAATAGATTGAAGGAGCGGGGGACAAATAGATTGAAGGATAGGTGGATGAATAGATTGAAGGAGAGGTGGATGAATAGATTGAAGGAGAGGTGGATGAATAGATTGAAGGAGAGGTGGATGAATAGATTGAAGGAGCGGGGAACAAATAGATTGAAGGAGAGGTGGATGAATAGATTGAAGGAGAGGTGGATAAATAGATTGAAGGAGAGGTGGATGAATAGATTGAAGGAGAGGTGGATGAATAGATTGAAGGAGAGGTGGATGAATAGATTGAAGGAGAGGTGGATGAATAGATTGAAGGAGAGGTGGATGAATAGATTGAAGGAGAGGTGGATGAATAGATTGAAGGAGTGGTGGATGAATAGATTGAAGGAGTGGTGGATGAATAGATGGAAAGGGGGATGAATGAAAGTCTACGTGTGTTAAGAGACATCAAATGATACCAGGGATGCACATTTCTCTGTCAGATCAGGACATAAACATTTGTGACACCCTTGATAAAGATGAGCAAAAATGACTGTATAAAATAAATCATTCAAACACTGAGCTATATTGTATGCAAAAAAAATATGGGAAATTATATTATTTTATGCAAATACAATTGCTCAGAGAAAGAGATTTTGTTTTAAAAATGATTGACACCCGTTTTCAATACCTTTCAATAACTCACATTGCAAGGATAACAGCACTGAGCCTTTTTCTAAAATGTTTTATGAGTTGGTCAACACATTGGGGTGGATCTTAGACCATTCCTCCATTTCAGATTCTTGCCAGGTCCTTGATATCCTTTGTCTGCTCTTAAGCACTGCCTTCTTCAATTCAAGCCACATTTCAATGGGTTTCAAGTCTGGAGATGGCCATTGCAAAATGTTGATTTTGTGGCCAATTAACAATTTCTTTGTGGATTTTGATGTGTGCTTTGGGTTATTGTCTTGCTGAAAGATCCAATTGCGGCCAAGTTTTCAGACCCCTGGCAGAGGCAACCAGGTTTTTGCCTAAAATGTCCTGGCATTGGCTAAAGTTCATGATGCTGTTGACAAGGGCCCCCAGGACCAGTGGAAGCAAAACAGCCCCGTAACATCAAAGATCCACCACCATATTGTACAGTAGGTATGGAGTTCTTTTCTGCTTCCACTGGTGTGTGTTGAGCTCTATTTTAATGTCATCTGACCATAGCACCGGTTCCAATCCAAGTGCCAATGCCGTTTAGCAAACTCCAGGCGTTTACATTTGTTGGATGACATGAAAATAGAGCTCTTTGGCCATCACACCAGTGGTGGGTTTAGCATCGAAATGAGAATGCACGAGGAGAAAATAACCCCATGTTGTGTACTCTCCTCTTCTCTCTTCTCTCTGTGTTCTAGCACTGTCTGTCTATCTTCCTATATTTTCTAGTTGTGCCTTACACAGCTGCATCTCAGACCATGAGCTGGGCTGTGAGACTGCTGACAACACGCTATGTCACACACACACATACACCATACACTCACCACAAATACGCACAGCGCGAACACACACGCACGCACGTGCACACCCATGCACACACATACCCTGACAAACACGCACACACACCCTGACAAAACACTATATCTCACCCTCTCACCATCGTTACGCGCTGAGCTGCAGCAAGGACAGTGCACCATCATTTCCTGGTAGTCTGAGCCGTGCGGTGTTGTGTTCTTCCTGTATTAGCTTGAATTAGGTAGCCAATCAAAATCCAACGAGCCCGTCTGTAGAGGAGACCAGGGGCCTGTGTCTTATAATCTGTCAGAAGAGGCCTTGACAGAGAAGCCTCTGAGTGTCAGACTTTTACGAGAAGAGCATAAACTTGGTTGGTATACCTAGAACAAACACACATACAGCTTTATCATATTTCATATTTCAATGAGGGTTTTAAAACTTCACTAGTCAGCAAAGAGCTGGCTAGACAGAAATGTGCTGAAAGATTGTGCCCTTGGCGAATCGTACATTCAGACAGGTATCTGACAGATCTTTAGATCAACACTCAAACACGAAGGCTGTGTCCCAAATGGTACCCTATTCCCAATACACTACATTTTGGTATTTGATATTTTATTAGGATCCCCATTAGCTGTTGCAAAAGTAGCAGCTACTCTTCCTGGGGTCCACACAAAACATAATACAGAATGACACAATACAGAACATCAATAGACAAGAACAGCTCAAGGACAGAACTACATACATTTTTTAACAAGGCACACGTAGGCTACATGTCTATGCATACATACAAACTATCTAGGTCAAATAGGGGAGAGGCGTTGTGCCGCGAGGTGTTGCTTTATTTGTTATTTGAAACCAGGTTTGCTGTTTATTTGAGCAATATGAGATGGAAGGGAGTTACATGCAATAAGGGCTCTATATAATACTGTAAGCTTTCTTGAATTTTTCTGGATTTGGGGACTGTGAAAAGACCCCTGGTGGCATGTCTGGTGGGATAAGTGTGTGTCAGAGCTGTGTGTAAGTTGACTATGCAAACAATTTGGGATTTTCAACACATTAATGTTTCTTATAAAAATAAGAAGTGATGCAGTCAGTCTCTGCTCAACTCTAAGCCAAGAGAGACTTGCATGCATAGTATTTATATCAGCCCTCTGATTACAATTTTTAGCAAAACGTGCCGCTCTGTTCTGGGCCAGCTGCAGCTTAACTAGGTCTTTCCTTGCAGCACTGGACCACACAACTGGACAATAATCAAGATTAGACAAAACTAGAGCCTACAGAACTTGCTTTTGGGAGTGTGGTGTTAAAAAAGCAGAGCATGTCTTTGTTATGGGTAGACTTGGACCCTGTATTACGGCTAAATGGGCCCTCTATCGGTACACTGTGTTTATTACACAGCAAATTTGTGGGTGTTAAAATCTCAGTGTTGAGGTCAAAAGGTTTTGTGAGTGTTATATCTGGGGGTTGATTCTAGTGGGGTTAACACCAGTGGGGTTAACACCAGAGGGATTGATATTGACACCACATAAGGTGAATATATGAAGTGTTATTTGAATCACAGTGGAATCATCACTGTTACTCAACTGCATTGAGTTCATTTCTGCTAACTCTCTCAGAGTGAAAAAGACATGGGAGGGGCCTCATTATCATATATCCCCAGCATGCTTTGTTGCAGGTTGCCTTTTAGAATAGTTTGTTTTAATATCAATGTTTCTGCATGCACATTGATTGATTAATTGATCTTATACTAAATTTTTCTAAAATAATCCAATCTGTAAGTAGTTGTTGAACTCGTTTCACAGGTTATTGAGATGATTGTTCCAGTTTACGTGGTTTTATGCAGTCTCGTTAAGCAATATTTCCTACCTTGGCAGTCATTCTAACTGCAGATTGCACTTTTTCCTTTTGTACCTGTACCATCTTGTCCCTTAAGGGACCTATAACTAGGAGTACAAAGGATGCACCTTACAGGGTACCACTACAGTGACAATCCCTTTATTTCTGAGAGTGTATTCCCTACATAGTGCACTACACAGGGCCATGGGATCTGGCTAGAAGTAGTGCACTATATAGGGAATAGTGTGACATTTGGGATGGAATCTAAGTCTCCCACTATGTATTAGGACTAGCTAATCAAATCAAATCGCATCTTATTTGTCACATGCGCCGAATACAGCTGTAGACCTTACAGTGAAATGCTTACTTACAAGCCCTTAACCAACAATGCAGTTTTAAGAAAATACCCCCCAAAAAAGTAAGAATAACAAATAATTAAAGAGCAGCACTAAATTACAATAGTGGGGCTATATACAGAGGGTACTGGTACAGAGTCAATATGCGGGGGCACCGGTGTCAAGGTAATTGAGGTAATATGTACATGTAGGTAGAGTTATTAAAGTGACTATGCATAGATATCCTGGCCCGAGTAGAGGATGCCTGGTTTCTCTTTAAAAGTGCTTTCCTCACCATTCAAAAAATGCAGAACAGATATAGCCCTTGGTTCACCCCAGACTTGACTGCCATTGACCAGCACAAAAACATCCTGTGGCGTTCTGCATTAGCATCGAATAGCCCCCACGATATGCAACTTTTAAGGGAAGTCAGGAACCAATACACACATTCAGTTAGGAAAACTAAGGCTAGCTTTTTCAAACAGAAATTTGCATCCTATAGCACTAATTCCAAAAAGTTTTGGGACACTGTAAAGTCCATGGAGAATAAGAGCACCTCCTCCCAGCTGCCTACTGCACTGAGGCTAGGAAACACTGTCACCACCGATAAATCTACGATAATCGATCATTTCAATAAGCATTTTTCTACGGCTGGCTATGCTTTTCACCTGGCTACCCCAACAGCTCTGCACCCCATGCAGCAACTTGCCCAAGCCCCCCCCCCCCCTTCCCCTTTACCCAAATCCAGATAGCTGATGTTCTGAAATAGCTATAATCTGGTACCCTACAAATCAGCTGGGCTAGACAATCTGGACCCTCTCTTTCTAAAATGATCCGCCAAAATGGTTGCAACCCGGTTACTAGCCTGTTCAACCTCTCTTACGTATCGTCTGAGATCCCCAAAGATTGGAAAGCTGCCGCGGTCATCCCCCTCTTCAAAGGGGGAGACACTCGACCCAAACTGTTATAGACCTATATCCTGCCTGCCCTGCCTTTCTAAAATCTTCGAAATCCAAGTTAACAAACAGATCACCGACCATTTCGAATCGCACCGTACCTTCTCCACTATGCAATCTGGTTTCAGAGCTGGTCATGGGTGCACCTCTGCCACGCTCAAGGTCCAAAACGATATCATAACCGCCATCGATAAAAGGCAGTACTGTGCAGCCGTCTTCATCGACCTGGCCAAGGCTTTTGACTCTGTCAATCACCCTATTCTTATCGGCAGACTCAGTAGCCTTGGTTTCTCAAATGACTGCCTCGCTTGGTTCACCAACTACTTCTCAGATAGAGTTCAGTGTGTCAAATCGGAGGGCCTGTTGTCCAGTACTCTGGCAGTCTCTATGGGGGTACCACAGGGTTAAATTCTCGGGCCGACTCTTTTCTCTGTATATATCAATGATGTCGCTCTTGCTGCTGGTGATTCTCTGATCCACCTCTACGCAGACGACACCATTTGTATACTTCTGGCCCTTCTTTGGACACTGTGGTAACAAACCTCCAAATGAGCTTCAATGCCATACAACACTCCTTCTGTGGCCTCCAACTACTTTTAAATGCTAGTAAAACTAAATGCATGCTTTTCAACCAATTGCTGCCCGCACCCGCCCGCCCGACTAGCATCACTACTCTGGATGGTTCTGACTTAGGATATGTAGACTACTACAAATACCTAGGTGTCTGGTTAGACTGTAAACTCTCCTTCCAGACTCACATTAAGCATCTCCAATCCAAAATTAAATCAAGAATCGGCTTCCTGTTTCGCAACAAGCCTCCTTCACTCATGCTGCCGAATATACCCTCGTAAAACTGACTATCCTACCGATCCTTGACTTCGGCGATGTCATTTACAAAATATTCTCCAACACTCTACTCAGCAAACTGGATGTAGTCTATCACAGTGCCATCCGTTTTGTCACCAAAGCCCCATATACTACCCACCACTGCGAACTGTATGCTCTCGTTGGCTGGCCCTCGCTACATATTCGTCACCAAACCCACTGGCTCCAGGTCATCTATAAGTTGTTGGTAAAGCCCCACCTTTTCTCAGCTCACTGGTCACCATAGCAACACCCACCCATTGCACACTCTCCAGCAGGGATATTTCACTGGTTATCCCCAAAGCCAACACTTACTTTGGCTGCCTTTCCTTCCAGTTTTCTGCTGCAAACGAATTGCAGAAATCACTGAAGCTGGAGACTTATATCTCCCTCTCTAACTTTAAGCATCAGCTGTCAGAGCAGCTTACCGATCATTGTACCTGTACACAGCCAATCTCTAAATAGCACACCCAACTACCTCATCCCCATATTGTTACTTATCTTCTTGCTCTTTTGCACCCCAGTATCTCTACTTGCACATCTATCACTCCAGTGTTAATGATAAATTGTAATTATTTTGCCTCTATGGCCTATTTATTGCCTTACCTCCCTACTCTTCTACATTTGCACACACTGTACATACATTTTTTCTATTGTGTTATTGACTGTACGTTTGTTTATGTGTAAATCTGTGTTGTTGTTTTTTTGGCCACGTCGCAGTTGTAAATGAGAACGTGTTCTCAACTGGCCTAGCTGGTTAAATAAAGGTTAAATAAAAAAATAAAAAAATTTATAACAGAGAGTAGCAGCAGCGTAGAAGGGGGGGAGGGCAATGCAAATAGTCTGGGTAGCCATTTGATTAGCTGTTCAGGAGTCTTATGGCTTGGAGGTAGAAGCTGTTTAGAAGCCTCTTGGACCTAGACTTGGTGCTCTGGTACCGCTTGCCGTGCGGTAGCAGAGAACAGTCTATGACTAGGGTGGCTGGAGTCTTTGACAATTTTTAGGGCCTTCCTCTGACACCGCCTGGTATAGAGGTCCTGGATGGCAGGAAGCTCGGCCCTGGTGATGTACTGGACCGTACGCACTACCCTCTGTAGTGCCTTGCGGTCGGAGGCCGAGCAGTTGCCATACCAGGCAGTGATGCAACCTGTCAGGATGCTCTCGATGTTGCAGCTGTAAAACCTTTTGTAGATCTGAGGACAAATACCACATATTTTCAGTCTCCTGAGGGGGAATATATTTTGTTGTGCCCTCTTTGAATCTCGGTTTAATCTTTCAGTGGGGGTCTGACGTGTTTGATGTGGCCATTTGTGTTGTAGCATGGGGAGTTATTCTTTGTCCTCTTGAAAACTTGGCATCTTGGGGCGGCAGGTAGCCTAGTGGTAAGAGCGTTGGACTAGTAACCGAAAGGTTGCAAGATCGAATCTCGGAGCTGACAAGGTAAAAATCTGTTGTTCTGACCCTGAACAAGGAAGTTAACCCACTGTGCCTAGACTGTCATTGAAAATAAGAATTAGTTCTTAACTGACTTGCCTAGTTATAAAAAAATAAGAAAATCTTATCTTATGTTGTCCAGTGTATCCGACGTCATCTGAGGACCTTGTTGGCCTCTGGTGTGACCAGATACTGCAGCGCGACACATCTCCTTCACATAGAGTTTATCAGGCTGTTATCTCAATCTCTTTACTCAAAGATTCAATCATAGACACTTACTGACAGTTGTGCCTGCTTTGCGTAATGTATTGTTGTCTCTACCTTCTTGCCCTTTGTGCTGTTGTCGGTGCCCAATAATGTTTGTACCCTGTTTTGTGTTGCTACCATGTTGTGCTGCTGCCATGTTGTGTTGCTACCATGTTGTTGTCATGTTGTGTTGCTACCATGCTGTGTTGTCATGTGTTGCTGCCATGCTATGTTGTTGTCTTCATGTAGTGTTGTGTTGTCTCTCTTGTCATGATGTGTGTTTTGTCCAATATTTTATTTAATTTATTTTTATTTTTAATCCTAGCACCCCTCCCCGAAGGAGGCCTGCCTAGTTAAATAAAGGTTAAATAAAATAAAATACACATAACATTTATTGTGGCCTGTGGAATGTTGTTCCACTCCTCTTCATTGGCTGTGCAAAGTTGCTGGATATTGGCGAGAACTGGAACACGCTCTCGTACACGTCGAGCCAGAGCATCCCAAAAAATTGTCTACATTGTCCCCAGCTTATGCCTACCCACACCATAACCCCACTGCCACCATGGGGCACTCTGTTCAGTTCACAACCTTGACATCAGCAAACTGTTCGCCCACACAACACCATACACGTGGTCTGCGGTTGTGACGCCAGTTGTACGTACTGCCAAAATCTCTAAAAGGACTTTGGAGGCAGCTTATGGTAGAGAAATGAACATTCAATTCTCTTGCAACAGCTCTGGTGGACATTCCTGCAGTCAGCATGCCAGTTGCACGCTCCTTCAACACTTGAGACATCTGTGGCATTGAGTTGTGTGACAAAATTACACATTTCAGAGTGACCTTTTATTGTCCCCAGTGCAAGGTGCCCCTGTGTAATGATCATGCTGTTTAATCAGCTTCTTTGTATGCCGCACCTGTCAGGTGGATCTTGGCAAAGGAGAAATACTCACTAACAGGGATGTAAACAAATTTGTTCACAACATTTAAGAGAAATAAGCTTTTTGTTGGTATGGAACATTTTAGGGATCTTTTGTTTCAGCTCATGAACACTTTACATGCTGCGTTTATATTTTTGTTCAGTGTAGATCCAAAGACAGTCAGTATAATTTATTTGGACCAGTGAGACACAAATAGTCTTAGATGTTACCATGGCAGCATGCTAGATGTTCTGACTCTGGTCTTAGATTTCGGCTGTCAGCAAAATTTGACGTCAAGATAAATAGCTGTATCCTGACTTCTCTCAATGTTGCCACCTGAAAAGTGTTTTATAAATGTCTTTGAGGATGAGAGATAGAGACAGAAAGAGAGAGAAGAGACAGAAAGAGAGAGAAGAGACAGAAAGAGAGAGGAAAGAGGGAGAGAGAGAACATCCCAAACAAATGAGCAACTTAGCAACATGAAAGTAAGTGGCTATAGAAAGGTCAAACCGTGTTTAAACCTCCCTCTCTCTTTCTGTCTTCATGTCTCTCTCTTTCTCTCTTTCTTTCTTTGTCTTCATCTCTCGTTCTCTCTCTCTCTCTCCCCCCATCTGCATTCATGATTTACTCTCTGTGAATCGTGCTCTTTCCGACCCAGCAGACAAACGCTTGTTGGGAAAAGAAAACACTGGCGGTGGTTAGCCAAACTATCATGCATTCGATCCTTCCATTTCCATATAATCGTGTCAGATATGACACATATGTAACTCAACATGGTAAATGAGGCGCACAGAACGTATCATGTTTCAGTAAATGTAGACTACTGAGCCATGTAGTCAGGTATTTGTGACATGATTGTGGTGACAGGTGTAAACAGGCTGTGTGAAGCAGGGAACTGACAAATCATCTCTACACACACACACACACACACACACACACACACACACACACACACACACACACACACACACACACACACACACACACACACACACACACACACACACACACACACACACACACACACACACACACACACTCTTCAAATAATCTCTTTGTCAGGTCTGGAGAGAAGCAGGCAGCAGCTAGCCAGGCATCTTCAGAGAGAACACTGACTGCATCCCAAATGGCACCCTATTCCCTATGTAGTGCAGTACTCTTGACAGGGGTCTGGTCATTTATTAGTGCACTATATAGGGAACAGGGACGGGTGCCATCTGTCTCATTACCACAGAGAAACTTCAGCTAATTAAGTCTAGATACTCGCTGAGACTGAGACTTACTTTCCTCTGCTTACCTGAATAACAATGACTATGTGTGCCACATAGATTAGAACAGAGATGGAGAGAGAAAGATAGAGATAGACAGGCGAGAGATGGAGAGAGGGGGAGAAAGAGGGGGGGTGGAGTGGGAGAGCGTGAAAGAGAGAGATTGAGATCAACAGAGAGAGAGAGATGGCAGAGAGAGAGAGAGAGAGAGAGAGAGAGAGAGAGAGAGAGAGAGAGAGAGAGAGAGGGGAACAATGCAGACGGACAGAACCAGCGGGAGATAGGGTGGGAATGGGTGCTGTGACTTTGTAGTCTCAGGCATTCTTTCATCTGATTAGAGAGGGAGGATAGATATAGAGAAAGAGACAGAGAGAGCGAGAAGGGAAGAGCAAGAAAGAAAGGGAAATGGAGAAGTAAAGGGAGAGAGTGAAAAAGTGTGAGGGAGAGAGTGAAAAAGAGAGAGGGAGAAATAGAGAGGCGTCCTTTCCATGTTGATCTAGAGGTCCTCGTTAGTGAGATAATAATCCAGAGGCATCTAGGAGAGATAAGCTTTAATTGAATTTAATTGAATTGATGATTTGATGTTTAACGCTCACATCAAAAGGAACCACCTTCTGTCTGTTTCTCTGTTTGTCTCACGATGGGTCCTTCCCTCTATGTCAGCCTTCTCCTGTGCCAATACAGCCCAGCCTAGCTCATGGCTGATCCATTTCAACACAGGTCCTCCTTCTCTTCATGTAAGCCTTCTGCTTTGCCGATGCAGCCAGCACGTGGTAGACTTAGCGCAGTTCCTTTACATGCACATACTGTCTGTATGTAAGTCCTTTACTCAGTGAAGAAGACACACTTTATACCACTCTGACACACTTTATACCACTCTGACATACTTTATACCACTCTGACATACTTTATACCACTCTGACATACTTTATACCACTCTGACACACCTTATACCACTCTGACACACTTTATACCACTCTGACACACTTTATACCACTCTGACATACTTTATACCACTCTGACATACTTTATACCACTCTGACACACTTTATACCACTCTGACACACTTTATACCACTCTGACACACTTTATACCACTCTGACATACTTTATACCACTCTGACACACTTTATACCACTCTGACACACTTTATACCACTCTGACATACTTTATACCACTCTGACATACTTTATACCACTCTGACACACTTTACACTACTCTGAAACCCTTTATACCACTCTGAAACCCTTTATACCACACTGAAACCCTTTATACCACTGTGAAACCCTTTATACCACTCTGACACGTTATACCACTCTGACATACTTTATACCACTCTGAAACCCTTTCTACCACTGTGAAACCCTTTCTACCACTCTGAAACCCTTTATACCACGTTGGCATACTTTATACCACTCTGAAACCCTTTCTACGACTGTGAAACCCTTTATACCACTCTGAAACCCTTTATACCACGTTGGCATACTTTATACCACTCTGAAACCCTTTACACTACTCTGAAACCCTTTACACCACTCTGACACACTTTATACCACTCTTCCACACTTTATACCACTCTGACACACTTTATACCACTCTGACACACTTTATACCACTCTGACATACTTTATACCACTCTGACACACTTTATACCACTCTTACACACTTTATACCACTCTGACATACTTTATACCACTCTGACACACTTTATACCACTCTGACACGTTATACCACTCTGACATACTTTATACCACTCTGACACACTTTATACCACTCTGACACACTTTATACCACTCTGACATACTTTATACCACTCTGACACACTTTATACCACTCTGACACGTTATACCACTCTGACATACTTTATACCACTCTGACACGTTATACCACTCTGAAACCCTTTATACCACTCTGACACACTTTATACCACTCTGAAACCCTTTTTACCACTCTGACACACTTTATACCACTCTGAACCCATTTTTACCACTCTGACACACTTTATACCACTCTGAAACCCTTTATACCACTGTGAAACCCTTTATACCACTCTGAAACCCTTTATACCACTGTGAAACCCTTTATACCACTCTGAAACCCTTTATACCACTCTGACACGTTATACCACTCTGACACACTGAAACCCTTTATGCCACTCTGAAACCCTTTATGCCACTCTGAAACCCTTTATGCCACTCTGAAACCCTTTATACCACTCTGAAACCCTTTATACCACTCTGACACGTTATACCACTCTGACACACTGAAACCCTTTATGCCACTCTGAAACCCTTTATGCCACTCTGAAACCCTTTATACCACTCTGAAACCCTTTATACCACTCTGACACGTTATACCACTCTGACACACTGAAACCCTTTATGCCACTCTGAAACCCTTTATGCCACTCTGAAACCCTTTATACCACTCTGACACGTTATACCACTCTGACACACTGAAACCCTTTATGCCACTCTGAATCCCTTTATACCCCTCTGAAACCCTTTATGCCACGCTGACATATTTTATACCACTGTGAAACCCTTTACACTACTCTGAAACCATTTATACCACTCTGACATGTTATACCACTCTGACACACTTTATACCACTCTGACACACTTTATACCACTCTGACACACTGAAACCCTATATACCACTCTGAAACCCTTTATGCCACTCTGAAACCCTTTATACCACTCTGAAACCCTATATACCACTCTGAAACCCTTTATACCACTCTGAAACCCTATATACCACTCTGAAACCCTTTATACCACTCTGAAACCCTTTATGCCACTCTGAAACCCTTTATACCACTCTGAAACCCTTTATACCACTCTGAAACCCTATATACCACTCTGAAACCCTTTATACCACTCTGAAACCCTATATACCACTCTGAAACCCTTTATACCACTCTGAAACCCTTTATACCACTCTGAAACCCTATATGCCACTCTGAAACCCTTTATACCACTCTGAAACCCTATATACCACTCTGAAACCCTATATACCACTCTGAAACCCTTTATGCCACTCTGAAACCCTTTATACCACTCTGACACACTTTATACCACTCTGACACACTTTATACCACTGACACACTTTATACCACTCTGACATACTTTATACCACTCTGAAACCCTATATACCACTCTGAAACCCTTTATACCACTCTGAAACCCTATATACCACTCTGAAACCCTTTATACCACTCTGACACACTTTATACCACTCTGACACACTTTATACCACTGACACACTTTATACCACTCTGACATACTTTATACCATTCTGACACACTTCATACCACTCTGACACACTTTATACCACTCTGACACACTTTATACCACTCTGACACACTTTATACCACTCTGACATACTTTATACCCCTCTGAAACCCTTTATACCACTCTGACACACTTCATACCACTCTGACACACTTTATACCACTCTGACACACTTTATACCACTCTGACATACTTTATACCACTCTGACACACTTTATACCACTCTGATACACTTTATACCACTCTGACATACTTTATACCCCTCTGAAACCCTTTATACCCCTCTGAAACCCTTTATACCACTCTGACACACTTTATACCACTCTGAAACCCTATATACCACTCTGAAACCCTATATACCACTCTGAAACCCTTTATGCCACTCTGAAACCCTTTATACCACTCTGAAACCCTATATACCACTCTGAAACCCTTTATACCACTCTGAAACCCTATATACCACTCTGAAACCCTTTATACCACTCTGACACACTTTATACCACTCTGACACACTTTATACCACTGACACACTTTATACCACTCTGACACACTTTATACCACTCTGACATACTTTATACCCCTCTGAAACCCTTTATACCCCTCTGAAACCCTTTATACCACTCTGACACACTTTATACCACTATCTAAATCTAATTTATTTATATAGCCCTTCTTACATCAGCTGATATCTCAAAGTGCTGTACAGAAACCCAGCCTAAAACCCCAAACAGCAAGCAATGCAGGTGTAGAAGCACTTTATACCACTCTGAAACCCTTTACACCACTCTGACACACTTTATATCACTCTGACACACTTTATACCTGTAACGATTTTTGTCGGGAGAAGGTGAAGACCAAAACGCAGCGTGATAAGTGTTCGTCATGTTTAATAGAAACTGAACACTAAAAAAGCAAAAACAACAAAGTGACAACCGAAACAGCTCCGTCAGGTGCAACACACACTAAACAGAAATTAATCACCCACAACACAAAATGGGAAAACAGGCTACCTAAGTATGGCTCCCAATCAGAGACAACGATAGACAGCTGCCTCTGATTGGGAACCACACCAGGCCAAACACATAGAAAACCAACAACATAGAAAAAAGAACATAGACTGCCCACCCTAGTCACACCCTGGCCTAACCAAAATAGAGAATAAAAAACCTCTCTATAGCCAGGGCGTGACAATACCACTCTGACACACTTTATACCACAGCTGACAAGCTAAATGCATTCTTTGTTTTATGCATCTACTCCATGTGTGTCTCTGCAGACCTCCTAGCTGTGTGTGATTATCTTTGATGCGTCATGCTGTGGTTTATAATGCACATTAGACACACACACACACACACACACACACACACACACACACACACACACACACACACACACACACACACACACACACACACTTTTGCTCTCATTAATGGCGTCCGCTAGGGCTTGGTTTTAGGCCCTCTTCTATTCTCTCTATACACCAAGTCACTTGGCTCCATCATATCCTCTCATGGTCTCTCCTATCATTGCTATGCTGATGACATTCAACAGCTGTTCTCCTTCCCCTTCTGACACCCAGGTGGCGACACGCATCTCTGCGTTCCTGGCAGACATCTCAGCGGGTATGTCGGCCCACCACGTTAAGCTCAACCTCGACAAGACAGAGCTGCTCTTCCTCACGGGGAAGGCCTTCCCACTCCAAGTCCTCTCTACAACTCCAGGGTGTCTCCCTCTCAGAGTGCAAAGAATCTTGGCGTGACCCTGGACCCTGTTCTCTGCAAACATCAAAGCAGTGACTCGCTCCTGTAGGAAGCGCTGCAGGTCCTTATCCAGGCACTTTTTCATCTTCCGTCTGGACTATTGCAACTCTCTGTTGGCTGGGCTCCCTGCTTGTGCCATCAAACCACTGCAACTTATTCAGAATGCTACAGCTCGCCTGGTGTTCAACCTTCTCAAGTTCTCCCATATCACTCTGCACAGTCCACTGGCTTCCAGTTGAATCTTGGATCCGCTTTAAAATCATGGTGCTTGCCTATGGAGCAGTAAGGGGAACTGCCCCTCTCTACCACAAATAGGTGCTAAGTGGCATTAAAAATCCATAAAAATCCAAATCTAGGCAATCGTGTGGGTTTGAAAGTTAAATGTACTTTTAATGTACAGTATAAGACATTATTAAAATACACCAATGCATATCGGCTTAAATCTTAAATTAATCTTAAATCTTTTTTAATTCCTTGGATATTGTGTTCCTCTCAAGGTTTTTCGCTCCAAAAAGCACCATCTCCATCTCTCTGCTTTTGTGATTGCTGAGTGGTGTTAGCTAGTTATAAACACCGTCTCCATCTCTCTGCTTTGTGATTGCTGAGTGGTGTTAGCTAGTTATAAACACCGTCTCCATCTCTCTGCTTTGTGATTCCTGAGTGGTGTTAGCTAGTTATATACACCGTCTCCATCTCTCTGCTTTGTGATTGCTGAGTGGTGTTAGCTAGTTATAAACACCGTCTCCATCTCTCTGCTTTGTGATTGCTGAGTGGTGTTAGCTAGTTATATACACCGTCTCCATCTCTCTGCTTTGTGATTGCTGAGTGGTGTTAGCTAGTTATATACACCGTCTCCATCTCTCTGCTTTGTGATTGCTGTGCGGTGTTAGCTAGTTATATACACCGTCTCCATCTCTCTGCTTTGTGATTGCTGAGCGGTGTTAGCTAGTTATATACACCGTCTCCATCTCTCTGCTTTGTGATTGCTGAGCGGTGTTAGCTAGTTATATACACCGTCTCCATCTCTCTGCTTTGTGATTGCTGTGCGGTGTTAGCTAGTTATATACACCGTCTCCATCTCTCTGCTTTGTGATTGCTGAGCGGTGTTAGCTAGTTATATACACCGTTTCCATCTCTCTGCTTTGTGATTGCTGAGCGGTGTTAGCTAGTTATATACACCGTCTCCATCTCTCTGCTTTGTGATTGCTGTGCGGTGTTAGCTAGTTATATACACCGTCTCCATCTCTCTGCTTTGTGATTGCTGAGCGGTGTTAGCTAGTTATATACACCGTCTCCATCTCTCTGCTTTGTGATTGCTGTGCGGTGTTAGCTAGTTATATACACCGTCTCCATCTCTCTGCTTTGTGATTGCTGAGTGGTGTTAGCTAGTTATATACACCGTCTCCATTTCTCTGCTTTGTGATTGCTGAGTGGTGTTAGCTAGTTATATACACCATTTCCATCTCTCTGCTTTGTGATTGCTGAGCGGTGTTAGCTAGTTATATACACCGTCTCCATCTCTCTGCTTTGTGATTGCTGTGCGGTGTTAGCTAGTTATATACACCGTCTCCATCTCTCTGCTTTGTGATTGCTGAGCGGTGTTAGCTAGTTATATACACCGTCTCCATCTCTCTGCTTTGTGATTGCTGAGCGGTGTTAGCTAGTTATATACACCGTCTCCATCTCTCTGCTTTGTGATTGCTGTGCGGTGTTAGCTAGTCTACAGTAAATACACCGTCTCCATCTCTCTGCTTTTGTCATGCCCTGACCTTAGAGAGCCTTTTTATATCTCTATTTGGTTTGGTCGGGGTGTGATTTGGGGTGGGTATTCTATGTTCTTTAGTTCTATTATTTGTATTTCTATGTTTTGGCTGGGTAGGGTTCTCAATCAGGGACAGCTGTCTATTGGTGTCTCTGATTGAGAACCATACTTAGGTAGCCCTTTTTCCCACCTGTCTTTGTGGGAAGTTAACTTTGTTTGTGGCACTATAGCCCTTTAGCTTCACAGTCGTTTTTGTATGGTTTATTGTTTTTGTCGGCGTCATTCTTAAATAAAGGAATATGTACGCTAACCACGCTGCACCTTGGTCCAGTTCTTTCGACGGCCGTGACAGCTTTGTGATTGCTGAGCGGTGTTAGCTAGTCTACAGTAAATACACCGTCTCCATCTCTCTGCTTTGTGATTGCTGAGCGGTGTTAGCTAGTCTACAGTAAATACACCGTCTCCATCTCTCTGCTTTGTGATTGCTGAGCGGTGTTAGCTAGTCTACAGTAAATACACCGTCTCCATCTCTCTGCTTTGTGATTGCTGTGCGGTGTTAGCTAGTTATATACACCGTCTCCATCTCTCTGCTTTGTGATTGCTGAGTGGTGTTAGCTAGTTATATACACCGTCTCCATCTCTCTGCTTTGTGATTGCTGAGCGGTGTTAGCTAGTCTACAGTAAATACACCGTCTCCATCTCTCTGCTTTGTGATTGCTGAGTGGTGTTAGCTAGTTATATACACCGTCTCCATCTCTCTGCTTTGTGATTGCTGAGTGGTGTTAGCTAGTTATATACACCGTCTCCATCTCTCTGCTTTGTGATTGCTGAGTGGTGTTAGCTAGTTATATACACCGTCTCCATCTCTCTGCTTTGTGATTGCTGAGTGGTGTTAGCTAGTTATAAACACCGTCTCCATCTCTCTGCTTTGTGATTGCTGAGTGGTGTTAGCTAGTTATAAACACCGTCTCCATCTCTCTGCTTTGTGATTGCTGAGTGGTGTTAGCTAGTTATATACACCGTCTCCATCTCTCTGCTTTGTGATTGCTGAGCGGTGTTGCTAGTTATATACACCGTCTCCATCTCTCTGCTTTGTGATTGCTGAGTGGTGTTAGTGTAACGGATGTGAAATGGCTAGCTAGTTAGCGGGTACGCGCTAGTAGCGTTTCAATCAGTTACGTCACTTGCTCTGAAACCTATTAGTAGTGTTGCCCCTTGCTCTGCAAGGGCCGCGGATTTTGTGGAGCGATGGGTAACGACGCTTCGTGGGTGACCGTTATTGATGTGTGCAGAGGGTCCCTGGTTCGCGCCCGTGTCGGGGCGAGGGGACGGTTTAAAGTTATACTGTTACATTGATGCTGTTGACCCGGATCACTGGTTGCTGCGGAAAAGGAGGAGGTTGAAAGGGGGGTGAGTGTAACGGATGTGAAATGGCTAGCTAGTTAGCGGGTACGCGCTAGTAGCGTTTCAATCAGTTACGTCACTTGCTCTGAAACCTATTAGTAGTGTTGCCCCTTGCTCTGCAAGGGCCGCGGCTTTTGTGGAGCGATGGGTAACGACGCTTCGTGGGTGACCGTTATTGATGTGTGCAGAGGGTCCCTGGTTCGCGCCCGTGTCGGGGCGAGGGGACGGTTTAAAGTTATACTGTTACATTAGCTAGTTATATACACCGTCTCCATCTCTCTGCTTTGTGATTGCTGAGCGGTGTTAGCTAGTTATATACACCGTCTCCATCTCTCTGCTTTGTGATTGCTGTGCGGTGTTAGCTAGTCTACAGTATATACACCGTCTCCATCTCACTGCTTTGTGATTGCTGAGCGGTGTTAGCTAGTTATATACACCGTCTCCATATCTCTGCTTTGTGATTGCTGAGCGGTGTTAGCTAGTCTACAGTAAATACACCGTCTCCATCTCTCTGCTTTTGTCATGCCCTGACCTTAGAGAGCCTTTTTATATCTCTATTTGGTTTGGTCGGGGTGTGATTTGGGGTGGGTATTCTATGTTCTTTAGTTCTATTATTTGTATTTCTATGTTTTGGCTGGGTAGGGTCTCAATCAGGGACAGCTGTCTATTGGTGTCTCTGATTGAGAACCATACTTAGGTAGCCCTTTTTCCCACCTGTCTTTGTGGGAAGTTAACTTTGTTTGTGGCACTATAGCCCTTTAGCTTCACAGTCGTTTTTGTATGGTTTATTGTTTTTGTCGGCGTCATTCTTAAATAAAGGAATATGTACGCTAACCACGCTGCACCTTGGTCCAGTTCTTTCGACGGCCGTGACAGCTTTGTGATTGCTGAGCGGTGTTAGCTAGTCTACAGTAAATACACCGTCTCCATCTCTCTGCTTTGTGATTGCTGAGCGGTGTTAGCTAGTCTACAGTAAATACACCGTCTCCATCTCTCTGCTTTGTGATTGCTGAGCGGTGTTAGCTAGTCTACAGTAAATACACCGTCTCCATCTCTCTGCTTTGTGATTGCTGAGCGGTGTTAGCTAGTCTACAGTAAATACACCGTCTCCATCTCTCTGCTTTGTGATTGCTGAGCGGTGTTAGCTAGTCTACAGTAAATACACCGTCTCCATCTCTCTGCTTTGTGATTGCTGAGCGGTGTTAGCTAGTCTACTATATGGAATGTTTCACATTGAGATTGATGCTGTATTGCAGCTCTGATAGAAGTTATTATTATTATATTAAGAAGTTATTGCTGTGACGTTTCTCATTATTCACGTTTCCCAATCGATTCCCAACCATCCCATCCAAGCGAGAGTCTTGACTCTTACTCATAATTAAACCAATCTCAATGCAAATCATGGGAATGCAGATGGCATATTGTGTTATGAGTCCTTGAATGCATCCCAAAGTGCATCCTATTCCCTATATAGTGCACTACTTTTGACCAGGGCCGTAGTGGTAATAGGTAATAGGGTGCCGTTTGGGACTTTTCCAGGAGGGATAGAGAGAGTGTTATTACTGGCCTCATCAGTAGCAACACTGCATGTGATTGCACCTCACACAATACACACATGCGCACAAACACATTGAGCGACGTACACGCAAGCATATGGAGACACACAAAGAAAAATCTATTGTGTACATTCAACTCTGAAAGTGTAAAATGTATGCTATTTTCAGGGAAAATATGAGTCCCACTGTACTGGTATTAAAATAACAATTTTTAAAGTGTTAAAGATTTAACTCTGTTGCAGTGTTTCCCATTAAATTCTTAAATTTTCAAAGGAACTCAATTGTACATTGTAAAACATAACATTTAGAGTAAACTGGACTCAATTTGCTTAGTGCTGACTCTGTTACACTTTCTCAGTGTAAGAAATTAACATGTGTAGTGTTACAGTAAATCATTTTGGGTGATGTGCTAAGACTGCATGGTGTAAAGCCAATTTGCATATTTCCCAGAGTGCCTTTTCTTTTTGAGTAAGTCCTAGAGTCAACACCCATGACTGTATTTGTTAGTGACATAGACATGGTTGTTGAAGTCTTTCATTTAAAAAATCTGTGGCTTTCACCAAGTCAATTCCTGGGTGAATGTTATCATTAAAATTAAACTATGAAAATACATTATATATTGTAATGCCTTACATATTGGCCTAGTTTTACTCCAACATAGTGGTGTTAGGAGACTCCAATGTAACAGACCACATCAGGACTGCAAGTCACATTATCCTGGCTTGCAGTGATGTGTAATTCCTATTGGAATCCAGCCAGAGTTAGAATATCCAACAGTAGGAAATTCAGAATGAATGTCAGGGTTAGGAGACTTCCTAAAACATTTCAACCGGAACAACCATTTTAATAATGGGGGCAATAAATCGAACTAACTGATTGGATTAGTTTAGAAAAAAGTATGTTATTTATCTTTGTGTAGCATAAGATTAATCAATCAATGTACATGTAAAAACACAGACATTAAAAACAATTCAAAAAAATCTACTTGCAGTAGAGCATGCTGGGAAATATGATAATGATGGGCGTGGTTTTAATGGATCTGTTTTACTCTCCACAGTGTTTATTTAATTTAACCTTTATTTAACCAGGTATGCTAGTTGAGAAGAAATTCTCATTTACAACTGCGACCTGGCCAAGATAAAGCAAACCAGTTCGACACATACAACAACACAGAGTTACACATGGAATAAACAAAACATACAGTCAATAATACAGTAGAACAAAATAAAACAAAAAGTCAAAAAGTATATACAGTGAGTGCAAATGAGGTAAGTTAAGGCAATAAATAGGCCATGGTGACGAAGTAATTACAATATAGCAATTAAACACTGGAATGGTAGATGTGCAGAAGATGAATGTGCAAGTAGAGATACTGGGGTGCAAAGTAGCAAGATAAATAAATAAATACAGTATGGGGATGAGGTAGGTAGATAGATGGGCTGTTTACAGATGGGCTATGTACAGGTGCAGTGATCTGTGTGCTGCTCTGACAGCTGGTGCTTAAAGCTAGTGAGGGAGATATGAGTCTCCAGCTTCAGAGATTTTTGCAGTTCATTCCAGTCATTGGCAGCAGAGAACTGGAAGGAAAGACGACCAAAGGATGAATTGGCTTTGGGGGTGACCAGTGAGATATACCTGCTGGAGCGCGTGCTACGAGTGGGTGCTGCTATGGTGACCAGTGAGCTGAGATAAGGCGGGGCTTTACCTAGCAGAGACTTGTAGATAACCTGTAGCCAGTGAGTTTGGCGATGAGTATGAAGCGAGGGCCAACCAACGAGAGCATACAGGTCGCAATGGTGGGTAGTGTATGGGGCTTTGGTGACAAAAGGGATGGCACTGTGATAGACTGCATCCAGTTTGTTGAGTGGAGTGTTGGAGGCTATTTTATAGATGACATCACCGAAGTCGAGGATCGGTAGGATGGTCAGTTTTATGAGGGTATGTTTGGCAGCATGAGTGAAGGATGCTTTGTTGCGATATAGGAAGCCAATTATAGATTTAATGTTAGATTGGAGATGCTTAATGTGAGTCTGGAAGGAGAGTTTACAGTCTAACCAGACACCCAGGTATTTGTAGTTGTCCACGTATTCTACGTCAGAGCCGTCCAGAGTAGTGATGCTGGACGGGCGAGCAGATGCGGGCAGTGATCGATTGAATAGCATGCATTTAGTTTTACTTGCGTTTAAGAGCAGTTGGAGGCCACGGAAGGAGATTTGTATGGCATTGAAGCTCGTCTGGAAGTTAGTTAACACAGTGTCCAAAGAGGGGCCAGAAGTATACAGATTGGTGTCGTCTGCGTAGAGGTGGATCAGAGAATCACCAGCAGCAAGAGCAACATCATTGATGTATACAGAGAAGAGAGTCGGCCCGAGAATTGAACCCTGTGGCACACCCATAGAGACTGCCAGAGGTCCGGACAACAGGCCCTCCGATTTGACACGCTGAACTCTATCAGAGAAGTAGTTGGTAAACCAGGCGAGGCAATCATTTGAGAAACCAAGGCTGTCGAGTCTGCCAATAAGAATGTGGTGATTGACAGAGTCGAAAGCCTTGGCCAGGTCGATGAATACGGCTGCACAGTAATGTCTCTTATCGATGACGGTTATGATGTTGTTTAGGACCTTGAGCGTGGCAGAGGTGCACCCATGACCAGCTCTGAAACCAGATTGCATAGCGGAGAAGGTACGGTGGGATTCGAAATGGTCGATAATCTGTTTGTTAACTTGGCTTTCGAAGACCTTAGAAAGACAGGGTAGGATAGATATTGGTCTGTAGCAGTTTGGGTCTCGAGTGTCACCCCCTTTGAAGAGGGGGATGACCGCGGCAGCTTTCCAATCTTTGGGAATCTCAGACGACACGAAAGAGAGGTTGAACAGGCTAGTAATCGGGGTTGCAACAATTTCGGCAGATCATTTTAGAAAGAGAGGGTCCAGATTGTCTAGCCCGGCTGATTTGTATAGGTCCAGATTTTGCAGCTCCTTCAGAACATCAGCTATCTGGATTTGGGTGAAGGAGAAATGGTGGGGGCTTTGGCGGGTTGCTGTGGAGGGTGCCAGGCAGTTGACCGGGGTAGGGGTAGCCAGGTGGAAAGCATGGCCAGCCGTAGAGAAATGCTTATTGAAATTCTCAATTATAGTGGATTTATCGGTGGTAACAGTGTTTCCTAGCCTCAGAGCAGTGGGCAGCTGGGAGGAGGTGCTCTTATTCTCCA
Source organism: Salvelinus namaycush (assembly GCF_016432855.1). Taxonomy (NCBI): domain Eukaryota; kingdom Metazoa; phylum Chordata; class Actinopteri; order Salmoniformes; family Salmonidae; genus Salvelinus; species Salvelinus namaycush. Next base: position 71,940,404 of record NC_052310.1, read on the forward strand.
AGGACTTTACAGTGTCCCAGAACTTTTTGAGTTAGTACTACAGGATGCAAATTTCTGTTTGAAAAAGCTAGTCTTAGCTTTTCTAACTGCCTGTGAATATTCAAAACCACAGTAAAATTATTTACATCAATATCTTTACACAAACAATAATAATATATATAATATACACTGAGTGGACAAAACATAAGGAACATTATCGAATTTTACCCCCTTTTGCCCTCAGAACAGTCTCAATTCGTCGGGACATGGACTCTACAAGTTGTTGAAAGTGTTCCACAGGAATGCTGGCCCATGCTGACTCCAATGCTTCCCACAGTTGTGTCAAGTTGGCTGGGTGTCCTTTGGGTGGTGGACCATTCTTGATACACACAGGAAACTGTGGAGCGTGAAAATCCCAGCAGCATTGCAGTTCTTAAAACACTCAAACCGGTGCGCCTGGCACTTACTGCCATACCCCGTTCAAAGGCACTTCAATCTTTTGTCTTTCCCATTCACCCTCTGAATGGCACACATACACAATCTACGTCTCAATTGTCTCAAGGCTTAAAAATGATTCTTTAACCTGTCTCCTTCCCTTCGTCAATACTGATTGAATTGGATTTAACAGGCGACATTAGTAAGGGATTATAGCTTTCACCTGGATTCACCTGGTCAGTCTGTCATGGAAAGAGCAGGTGTTCCTAATGTTTTGTACACTCAGTGTATATCAAAATATTGAATGGTCAAAATTATATTTGTGTATTTTGTTGAGACACTGTGTGTTCCAAATGGCACCCTATTCCAAAGTGTCTTACTTTTGCAGAGAGCTCGATGGGCCCTGGACAAAAGTAGTGCACTATATAGGGAATAGGGTGCCATTTGGGACGCACTGCTAAATTAGTTTTGACTTGAGTTGAGAAACTGTTCATCAGTGTGTACTGAGAGGTTAAATGAAATTAGAATATCAAATATGCCTGTCTCTTTCTGACTGGAAGACTTTATTACAGTGATCTTTATCATCCAAAGTATTAAATGCCTAGAGTTGTGTGTGTCTGTGTGTGGTTGCGTGCGGCTACCTCTGCACACTTGCAGCAGCAGATTCATATGAATTTTGGAAGGCATTATCGCTGCTCAGTTTTGTATAATGCATGAGTGTCAGGTGAATAGATACAGGACACAGGACTGTGTGTGTCTACTGCCTCATATCATATCCAAATCTGTCTGTCTAATCACCACCCACACACACACACACACACACACACACACACACACACACACACACACACACACACACACACACACACACACACTCAACTCACATGCGTGCGCGCACTTGCCACACACTCATGCAAATACACACACATACACTGTATCATTAGCAGCATCCCAAGTAGCCCAACATGAGGAAAGAGTCATTAAGCAAAAGCCAGCAACTATTTAATGAGTCATTCTCAGTCTGTATTGAAGTCTTCTAATGAATTTATCTCAGTTTGAAACTCACACTTTTGTCTCTTCTCAGTTCTCTGTCTTTGTCTCGATTGACGAGCTTCAGCAGGAAGCAATCCTTCTGGTGCTTTTAATTTTTTTCATGTGGCTATAGTGAGCATTTAGTGGTGTAACTTGTGTTGATGGCCAAAACAAATTTATTTTAACAATAACAGATTTCATTTTGAAGCAACAACTTCCATCGTGCTACCATGGGTCACTGACTATTTTTACAGTGTAACTTTTGACGGCATGTTTTTCTAGCCATTCCATAAATGATGTTACCCCCTATAAATGTCTATTAGTTGGAGATTCAGAATAATTATTTCATAAGGTCTTGCCCTGAAATGAATTGGCAATGAGGTTCCTGATCTAGTGAAGCAAAGGTTCATGTAATTATACATGTGGAGTATGGCGAGACATGGTCTCTCCCTCCCTTTTCCCTGAATAAGTTATCTGATCACATCTAATGTATTATGGTTGTGTGTGTGTGTGTGTGTGTGTGTGTGTGTGTGTGTGTGTGTGTGTGTGTGTGTGTGTGTGTGTGTGTGTGTGTGTGTGTGTGTGTGTGTGTGTGTGTGTGTGTGTGTGTTTAAGTGTGTCTTACTTTTCTGTAATTTCAACAGAGAAATACCCAGTAAAATACCTTAAATGTGTTTTACAGAAATACTCTCATTACAGGTAGCCTCCTGTAAAAATTACTCTAACATACTGTATTTCTTTACAGTAATAGCTTATGCCTGCTGTAGATTCACATTTTTAGTTTTCGGGGCCAACATCATGCTGTCGGGTGAGACGAATGAAGCTCAGACTATTTTAGTAAATATCTTCTTGAAGTGGCGGTAAAGTGGAAGAATATTTTCAGCAGCTGCTGGGTACACTGTTAGAAAATACAGTATTATACAATAAAACTAACAACAGTGTACCGGATTAGTTATTTACAGTAAATAGCCGTAAATCGCAATGCAGGCGTAACTGGTTAATGATACTGTAAATTCCGATGAAACTTTGGTGTAGCGTACCCGTTACAGAATAACACCTCGCCAAAGGGAAGCAACAGGTTTTTTTTACTGGTAATGTCGGGTCGATAGGTTCACAAGCCTCGGTTGGCTCGTCAGGCTTCCGTTGCCGAAGCTACCGGGGATGCCTTAGCTAGCCCGTCAGGCTTCCATGCCTCAGCTGGCTCAACAGGTTCTCAAGCCTCTGTTGGCTCGTCAGGCTCCCACGCCTCAGCCCGGCTCGTCAGGCTCCTGCGCCTCAGCCGGTTCGACTGGTTCCCGCGCCTCAGCCGGTTGCTTACTTACAAGCCCTTAACCAAAAATGCAGTTCAATAGAAAATATTTACTGAATAAACTAAATTAGAAAATAATATAAAAAGTAACAAAATAAAATAACAATATCGATAACGAGGCAATGTACAGGGGGTACCAGTACTGAGTCGTGTAGGTACGGGGGGTCAATGTATATTGTATTTTTTTATTTAACCTTTATTTAACTAGGAACGTCATTTAAGAACAAATTCATATTTACAATGACGGCCTACCAAAAGGTAAAAGGCCTCCTGCGGGGACGAGGGCTGGGATTAAAAATATAGGACAAAACACACATCACGAAAAGAGAGACACAACAACGCTACATATAGAGAGACCTATGACAACAAGAGAGCATGGCAGCAACACATAACAACACAGCATGGTAGCAACACTACATGGCAACAGCACAACATGGTAGCAGCACAAAACATGGTACAAACATTGTTGGGCACAGACAAGAGCACAAAGGCAAGAAGGTAGAGACAACAATACATCACGCGAAGCAGCCACAACTGTCGGTAAGAGTGTCAATGATTGAGTCTTTGAATGAAGAGATGGAGATAAAACTGTCCAATTTTAGTGTTTTTTGCAGCTTGTTTCAGTCGTTAGCTGCAGCGAACTGAAAAGACGAGCGATCCAGGATGTGTGTGCTTTAGGGACCTTTAACAGAATGTGACTGGCAGAACGGGTGTTGTATGTGGAGGATGAGAGCTGCAGTAGATATCTCAGAAAGGGGGGAGTGAGGCCTAAGAGGGTTTTATAAATAAGCATCAACCAGTGGGTCTTGCGACGGGTTAACAGAGACTACCAGTTTATAGAGGAGTATAGAGTGCAGTGATGTGTCCAATAAGAAGTATTGTTGAAAAATCTGATGGCCGAATGGTAAAGAACATCTAGCCGCTCGAGAGCACCCTATAAATTATCTCCATAATCTAGCATGGGTAGTATGGTCATCTGAATCAGGGTTAGTTTGGCAGCTGGGATGAAAGAGGAGTGATTATGACAGAGGAAACCAAGTCTAGATTTAACCGTAGCCTGCAGCTTTGATATGTGCTGAGAGAAGGACAATGTAGAGTGTTGTTGTAGAGCGTTTAACACAACATCTGGGGAGGGGACAGTTGAGTATAAGACTGTATCATCTGCATATAAATGGATGAGAGAGCTTCCTACTGCCTGAGCTATATTGTTGATGTAAATTGAGAAGAGTGTGGGGCCTAGAATCAAGTCTTGGGGTTCTCCCTTGGTGACAGGCAGTGGCTGAGACAGCAGATGTTCTGACTTTATACACTGCACTCTTTGAGAGAGGTAGTTACAAACCAGGCCAAAGACCCCTCAGAGACACCAATACTCCTTAGCCGGCCCACGAGAATGGAATAGTCTACCATATCAAAAGCTTTGGCCAAGTCAATAAAAATAGCAGCACAGCATTGCTTAGAATCAAGGGCAATGATGACATCATTCAGGACCTTTAAGGTTGTATGTGACACATCCATAACCTGAGTGGAGGACGGGCAAGGAGGCATGGCTGAGTCAAATAGGAATCCTGACTTAATAAAGTGGTGATTAAAGATCTCAGCCATGTGCACCTTGTCAGTAACAACCACATAATCAACATTAAGGGGCATGGGCAGCTGTGAGGAGGAGGGTTTATTCTCCAGGTCTGTAACCATTTTCCAGAACTACTTGGGGTTAGACCCACAGAGAGAGAACTGCTCCTTTAAAGTAACTAACTTTGGCCTTCCGGATAGCCCGAGTGCAGTTCTTTCTCATTTGCCTGAACGAGAGCCAGTCAGCCTGAGTTTGCGTGTGCCGAGCCTTTTGCCAAATAAAATTCTTGAGGTGGTGTAACTCTGCCAAATCACAGTCGAACCAGGGGCTGAACCTGTTTTTAATTCTCATTTTCTTTTTGGGGGTGTGTTTGTAAACAATACCACTGAAAATATTAAAAAAGAAGGTCCAAGCGTCTTCGACAGAGGGGATCAAGCTGATTCTATACCATTGTACAGAGGCCAGGTCATGAAGGAAGGCTTGCTCATAATTTCTTTTTTAGCAAGCCTCTATGACAAATCAGGACAGGTCATTTCACTGAGCAGCCATTACGAACACAGGCTGTAAAACAGTGATCACTAAGGTCATTACAGAAAACACCAGACTGATACCTATCAGGATTATTTGTGAGGATAATATGAAGGAGAGTAGCCTTTTCTGGGTGTTTGGAGTCTTACCTTGTGGGATTGGTAATAATCTGAGAAAGATTTAGAGAGTTACATTGCTTTAGGACTTGGGTCAGGTGGTTTAAGCATGTCCCAGTTTAGGTCACCTAGCAGGACAAATTCAAACTTAGTGTAAGTGCCAGGAGAGAGCTTAGGGCAGGTAGGGTACAGGCTGGTGCTGATGGTGGACGATAACACCCAGCAACAGTCAACAAAGAGCTATTTGAAAGCTTAATAGTTAAAACCAGCAAATCAAATTGTTTGGGGACAGATTTGGTGGAGACAACCAAGCACTGAAGGTGGCACTCCACCACCTTTGGAAGATCTGTCTTGCTGAAAAAGGTTATAACCAGAAAGGTTAACATCAATGTTCAAAACTATCTTTCTTATCCACGTCTCAGTAATGACCAACACATCTGGATTGGAGCTGTGAACCCACACTTTCAATTGATACATTTTAGGTAATAAGCTTCTAATGTTATCATGCCAAAACCCAGGCTTTTACGAGAGCAGAAATCAGTGAAACACATATCAGAGCACAAGTCAGAATTGGGGCTAGTAAGAGTAGATGGGCCATGGTGTACATGCACATTTCTAGATCAGCAATACAATCAGCGCACGGCAGAGGACAGGGAGAGCTCTGCAGTGTTGAATTTTTATGACATTTGAATGTGCATCAGATGGCAACAATATCCTATTGCACAGCAATTCCATCAGGTAACATGAATCCAAAGCCGGCGAGAGGTGGTTAGAATGGGATGGGAGGCCAAGAGTCTGTGTAACCAATAGAGAGTCAGACAAACATAGGCTCTCCCACAGTTGGGTAAACAAGCAACTTCATAGTCAACAAAGCATGCAGTAGTCATGAGGCAAATAGTATAAAGCACAAGAAAAAAATATAACGACTTGGGGCTAGCCATTGGAAGTTCCAAGAGTCACTCGCCCCAGCAGTGTGTGTGTGCTGGAGGCGAGCAAAAGCTCGGGAGAGAGGGGGGAGTGTGGCGGGGGTACCTGTGGCGGGGGTCGTTAGCTAGCTATATCTCTTCAGTTTCGGCAAATGGTCCTTTACGATGTGGCTGTTGTGGTTGATGTATTTTGGAGATTGCGAGGAGGATATCTTTTGATGTGATCAAAGCAACAACTTACAATTTAAGTTCTTGTCAATATAATAGATCATCTTTGGTTTTTAGATACAAAGTCACACTCCCTCTTCCTACTCAAACTTGGTTCATGAGCTGTTGGATTGTTGATAAGAATGACAGCTATCTAAGTTTGCTAAATGGCTAGATGTCAACCAAGCATGTTCATGTACAGAAAGAGGCAACACTATTAGCTATCTATCTAGCTTCTAGCAATAGATGCTATTATTTAGCTAACTGGCTATCAATACGATATTTAGCCATAGATTCAGACAGACTAGAAATAATCAAAGGTAATCAATAACTAAATTAAACCTTATCTACCTGACATTGTCCTTTATTTACATTTTATTATAGCTGAATGTAGCTGCTGTGCTCAAAACAGCAGGTAAGCATTGATGTGTGTTCTAGTCCGGATGGTCATTTGATTCATTGTTCAGCTGTTCTTATGGCTTGGGGGTAGAAGCTGTTAAGGAGCCTTTTGGTCCTAGACTTGGAGCTCCGGTACCGCTTGCCGTGTGGTACCAGAGAGACCAGTCTATGACTAGAGTGACTGGAGTCTTTCAAATGGTAAATACAATGGTCACCGTATCGATGCTATAGTCTGGTTTTAATCTGACTTCTAGAATTTCTCGGTAACGGCTGAACGGATCATGGCGAGAGGTGGGGAGTCTGTTGTGTACCTCCAATCAAGTTTTTTAGCGAAGTGTCATCAACATTGGTGTCATATTGGCTTAGATGTGTTGGTAGGAAGATTTAAATGTAACATTGAGCATCGCCCCCCTCAATACTGATTAGATTCTAACACCGCCATTTTCATACTTTGTTAGCTCCAACGCCACAGATGATTTGTCATCTTCTATGCCTATTTAGTACAGAGGTCAAATATGTCACTGGTTAATTAAATGACAAATGAATGAGAAATGAAAGAAAGACATACACACACACACACACACACACACACACACACACACACACACACACACACACACACACACACACACACACACACACACACACACACACACACACACACACACAGAGAGAGAGAGAGAGACAGCACTTGTTACTGTAGGGTGTTTAATCAGACAATCTTACATTAATCATGCATGGTTTAGCTAATGAGGACAAGATATAGAGGTGTGAAAATAGGCTTGGGATAATAATGAGGATGCTTTGCATGATGCACTGGATTCCGACTGGGACTTCAGACAAGAGAGAGTGGCCCTGTCTATGTGTGTATTGGTGTGTGTGTGTGTGTGTGTGTGTGTGTGTGTGTGTGTGTGTGTGTGTGTGTGTTAGACTGGCCCTGTCTGGATGGCTGTGCTCATCTGCCTGGCCTGCTGCAGATGCCCTGACACTCTCTCTCTCTCTCTGCGTCAATCATCATCGGCACCTCACGAGAGTGGGTGTTGAGACAAAGAACGGTGTCGGCAGAAAGAGGGCCCTGCTGTGATCCAGTGCACTCTTGAGGATCCGGACAGAAGAGGTTATGTGATAGATGAGGTCTGGAGGCCCGGGACTCTGTGGTGACTAGGACCAGATGTGCTCCTGTAGACGTTACCACTGGGACTGGCCAGACTGGGGAGAGTGAGGGGAGAGAGTGTGTGTATACTGTGTTAGGATGTGTGTGTGTGTCCGTGTGTGTGTGTGGTACTGTAGACCTGCCACTGGGACTGGGGACCTGGCCAAACTGGGGAGAATGTATGCTGTATGATGGAGAGTGTGGAATAGTGTGGCTTGAGATAGAGAGTGTGGCAGATTCAGATAAGGAAGAGTCTGCTGTATGCCGGAGAGTGAGGGTGTATGCAGAATCTTTTGGATGAGACATTAATGCTTAAATTGGCAGCTTATTTTTTAGTACAGTAAAAAAAAGAAAACCAATCACATACACCAGACAGGTGCAGTGGAATGTGTTGTTTTACAGGGTCAGCCATAGTAGTACAATAGGTGTTGTTTTACAGGGTCAGCCATAGTAGTACGATAGGTGTTGTTTTACAGGGTCAGCCATAGTAGTACAATAGGTGTTGTTTTACAGGGTCAGCCATAGTAGTATGATAGGTGTTGTTTTACAGGGTCAGCCATAGTAGTACAATAGGTGTTGTTTTACAGGGTCAGCCATAGTAGTACAATAGGTGTTGTTTTACAGGGTCAGCCATAGTAGTACAATAGGTATTGTTTTACAGGGTTAAGTGCTGAAATTAGGGTTAAGTGCTGAAGGGAAACTATGGGTAAAAAAGGATCTCTGAAGGTGTATTTCATTTATACCACATTGGGATTTGTCATAGTTTCAAGTTTTAATGTCACGTGCAGTAGTACAGTGTAATGCCTTTCTAGCAAGCTCTAAACCCAACAATTCAGTAATCAATAGCAATGTAATACTAAAAATAATGTAAGGTAGAACGAAAACTAATTATGTATAAAAATAAGAAATGAGAAGAACATGATTAAGTAAGTAAGCATACTATATCCAGGGTCAGTTCCAGTACCATATTTACAATGTGCAGGAATACTGGATCAACATAATGGTGCCGGAGGGGATGGCTGTTGTTTTACGGGCTCCTAACCAACTGTGCTATTTTGTTAGATTTTCCGCATTGTTTGTAACTTATTTTGTACATAATGCTGCTGCTACCATCTCTTATGACCGAAAAGAGCTTCAGGACATCAGAACAACGGTTACTCACCTCGAACTGGACAAAGATTTTTATTTTTATGAGCCCGACGCAAAGGATATACTGCTTTGTCAAGACAAGGCCAAATCCCCGTCATCAGCGCGAAGAAAGACGGGAGGAGGCCGGGATGCCTTGTAAGAATTCGCAGACGAGTAGGTAAAGCACCACTTCCCTCTGTATTATTGGCCAACGTGCAATCATTGGAAAACAAACTGGACGATATCTTATGTTTCACCGAGACGTGGCTGAATGGCGACGCGGATAATATAGAGCTGGCTGGCTTCTCCATGCATCGGCAGGACAGCGCAGCTACGTTTGGTACGACGAGGGGCGGGTGTGTGTGTCTGTTTGTCAGTAACTGCTGGTGCGCGATGTCTAATATTAAAGAAGTCTCGAGGTATTGCTCACCTAGGTAGAATATCTCACGATAAGCTGTAGACCACACTATCTACCAAGAGAGTTCTCATCTATATTATTCGTAGCCGTTTATTTACCACCACAAACCAATACTGGAACTAAGACTGCACTCAACGAGCTGTATACGGCCATAAGTAAACAAGAACATTCTCATCCAGAAGCAGCGCACCTAATGGCCAGGGACTTTAATGCAGGCAAACTTAAATCTATTTTACCAAATTTCTACCAGCATGTGCAAACTGAGGGAAACCCTCTAGATCACCTTTACTCCACACACAGAGACACATACAAAGCTCTAGATCACCTTTACTCCACACACAGAGACACATACAAAGCTCTAGATCACCTTTACTCCACACACAGAGACACATACAAAACTCTAGATCATCTTTACTCCACACACAGAAACACATACAAAACTCTAGATCACCTTTACTCCACACACAGAGACACATACAAAACTCTAGATCACCTTTACTCCACACACAGAAACACATACAAAACTCTAGATCACCTTTACTCCACACACAGAGACACATACAAAACTCTAGATCACCTTTACTCCACACACAGAGACACATACAAAACTCTAGATCACCTTTACTCCACACACAGAGACACATACAAAACTCTAGATCACCTTTACTCCACACACAGAGACACATACAACACTCTAGATCACCTTTACTCCACACACAGAGACACATACAAAACTCTAGATCACCTTTACTCCACACACAGAGACACATACAACACTCTAGATCACCTTTACTCCACACACAGAGACACATATACAACTCTAGATCACCTCTACTCCACACACAGAGACACATACAAAACTCTAGATCACCTCTACTCCACACACAGAAACACATACAAAACTCTAGATCACCTTTACTCCACACACAGAGACACATACAAAACTCTAGATCACCTTTACTCCACACACAGAAACACATACAAAACTATAGATCACCTTTACTCCACACACAGAGACACATACAAAACTCTAGATCACCTTTACTCCACACACAGAGACACATACAAAACTCTAGATCACCTCTACTCCACACACAGAAACACATACAAAACTCTAGATCACCTTTACTCCACACACAGAGACACATACAAAACTCTAGATCACCTTTACTCCACACACAGAAACACATACAAAACTCTATATCACCTTTACTCCACACACAGAGACACATACAAAACTCTAGATCACCTTTACTCCACACACAGAGACACATACAAAACTCTAGATCACCTTTACTCCACACACAGAGACACATACAAAACTCTAGATCACCTTTACTCCACACACAGAGACACATACAAAACTCTAGATCACCTTTACTCCACACACAGAGACACATACAAAACTCTAGATCACCTCTACTCCACACACAGAGACACATACAAAACTCTAGATCACCTTTACTCCACACAGAGACACATATAAAACTCTAGATCACCTTTACTCCACACACAGAGACACATACAAAACTCTAGATCACCTCTACTCCACACACAGAGACACATACAAAACTCTAGATCACCTTTACTCCACACACAGAGACACATACAACACTCTAGATCACCTTTACTCCACACACAGAAACACATACAAAACTCTAGATCACCTTTACTCCACACACAGACACATACAAAACTCTAGATCACCTCTACTCCACACACAGAGACACATACAAAACTCTAGATCACCTTTACTCCACACACAGAGACACATACAAAACTCTAGATCACCTTTACTCCACACACAGAAACACATACAAAACTCTAGATCACCTTTATTCCACACACAGAGACACATACAAAACTCTAGATCACCTTTACTCCACACACAGAGACACATACAAAACTCTAGATCACCTCTACTCCACACACAGAGACACATACAAAACTCTAGATCACCTTTACTCCACACACAGAAACACATACAAAACTCTAGATCACCTTTACTCCACACACAGAGACACATACAAAACTCTAGATCACCTTTACTCCACACACAGAGACACATACAAAACTCTAGATCACCTTTACTCCACACACAGAGACACATACAAAACTCTAGATCACATTTACTCCACACACAGAGACACATACAAAACTCTAGATCACCTTTACTGCACACAGAGACACATATAAAACTCTAGATCACCTTTACTCCACACAGAGACACATATAAAACTCTAGATCACATTTACTCCACACACAGAGACACATACAAAACTCTAGATCACCTTTACTCCACACAGAGACACATACAAAACTCTAGATCACCTTTACTCCACACACAGAAACACATACAAAACTCTAGATCACCTTTATTCCACACACAGAGACACATACAAAACTCTAGATCACCTTTACTCCACACACAGAGACACATACAAAACTCTAGATCACCTTTACTTCACACACAGAGACACATACAAAACTCTAGATCACCTCTACTCCACACACAGAGACACATACAAAACTCTAGATCACCTTTATTCCACACACAGAGACACATACAAAACTCTAGATCACCTTTACTCCACACACAGAAACACATACAAAACTCTAGATCACCTTTATTCCACACACAGAGACACATACAAAACTCTAGATCACCTTTACTCCACACACAGAGACACATACAAAACTCTAGATCACCTCTACTCCACACACAGAGACACATACAAAACTCTAGATCACCTTTACTCCACACACAGAGACACATATAAAACTCTAGATCACCTTTACTCCACACACAGAGACACATACAAAACTCTAGATCACCTTTACTCCACACACAGAAACACATACAAAACTCTAGATCACCTTTACTCCACACACAGAGACACATACAAAACTCTAGATCACCTTTACTCCACACACAGAGACACATACAAAACTCTAGATCACCTTTACTCCACACACAGAGACACATACAAAACTCTAGATCACCTTTACTCCACACACAGAGACACATATAAAACTCTAGATCACCTTTACTCCACACACAGAGACACATACAAATCTTTCCCTCGCCCTCCATTTGGCAAATCTGACCATAATTTTATCCTCCTTATTCCTGCTTACAAGCAAAAACTAAAGCAGGAAGCACCAGTGACTCGCTCAATACAGAAGTGGTTAGATGACGCGTATGCTACGCTACAGGACTGTTTTGCTAGCACAAACTGGAATATGTTCTGAGATTCATCTAACGGCATTGAGGAGAATACCACCTCAATCCCTGTCTTCATCAATAAGTGCATCAAAGACGTCATCCCCACATTGACCGTACATACATTTCCCAACCAGGTGCCAGGGATTACAGGCAACATCCACACCAAGCTAAAGGCTAGAGCTGACGCTTTCAGGGAGCGGGACACAAATCCGGACTAGTCCTCTCTGTCCCAAGTGTCGCCGGAACTTCTACAAACTTGTTAAGCTGGAGTATTGGTACATTGTGGGAAGCAACCTGTTTATCTAGAGAGACTACTGCCTTCCAATCCATTCATATCCTTTAATCGTCCCTGAAAGCATATGAATACCATTAGACACTATACCCATCCATATGAAATGCAAATCTTTTGACTTGTGATCAAATACTACAAGTTTGGGAACTTCTAAAGTCAAAGGAATAGTAGTGAGCTCTACCTTTAGAATGTTAGAATGTGACCCTACCTGAATATGTATGGCAATACAGGCTCTTCAAAGAAGAGGTTTTTAACCTCAAAGACAGAGGTGTTCCAGGAGTTAGAGCCGGTAGAGCTCAGTCTGTCAGTGAGTCCTGTTTGGTTCCCCATTTCCAATCTCTGGCTTTAGTTTATCATCAGTGGAGACAAGGTAGAGGGCTGTGTCAAATACCTACACACACAGATATAAAAGAGGATAGGTAACACAGAGAGAAGAGAGAGGGAGGGCTATGTCTCCTCTTTGTGCCTGTACCAAGTCACCCACCAAGAACACCCATTCCCATTCCCATCTCTCTCTCTCTCTCTCTCTCTCACTCACACATTTAAAAGTGGATGGAGTGGGGTGACACATGCACACACACAAACACTCCTTAATGGGCCTCACAATTAATACTAATAACTACTAAGACCAGAAATCAATTGGCGCAAATGAAAGTTATTTGTTGCTAGCTATGCTTTGCTAATTGCATTGTTAAAAGGTGTTGATGCATCCACCATAGACATTAACCTCTCTACAGAGGAAATCTATAGCGCTATCACAGGGAAATAGGTGAAAGAAAATATGCCTTTTGTCAATAGTGCAATGTCAGCTTATTCTGCTGGTGCACTGAAAAAAATGCTGGGTTGTTTGGGTGACTGCTGGGTTGCATGCATTGGGTCACAAAAGATAGGTACACATTAGACAACTATAAAAATCTTTACGTCGTTGGAGCACTCACATTATGAGAATTGTCTGCATAATCTTTTCATCGAGAAGCCCGCGACTGGCACATCACACGAGTTTGCTCACACCTATGTAGACCCCTCACTGTCCTGCGAATTCCAGATGTGTCGTGGCCCGCCTCCTACTCTGTGGCTGTAGCCGAGTAATTGAGGTGGCTTTTTTTTTTTTACTCTGCCTAGAAGGCCAGTATCCCGGAGTTGCCTCTTCACTGTTGACGTTGAGACTGGTGTTGAGACTGGTGTTTTGCGGGTACTATTTAATGAAGCTGCCAGTTGAGGACTTCTGAGGCATCTGTTTCTCAAACTAGACACTCTAATGTATTTGTCCTCTTGCTCAGTTGTTCACCGGGGCCTCACACTTCTCTTTCTATTCTGGTTAGAACCAGTTTGCGCTGTTCTGTGAAGGGAGTAGTACACAGCGTTGTACGAGATCTTCAGTTTCTTGGCAATTTCTCACATGGAATAGTCTTCATTTCTCAGAACAAGAATAGACTAATGAGTTTCAGAAGAAAGTGCTTTGTTTCTGGCCATTTTGAGCCTGTACTTGAACCCACAAATGCTGATGCTCCAGATACTCAACTAGTTTAAAAAATGACCGTTTTATTGCTTCTTTAACCAGAACAACAGTTTTCAGCTGTGCTAACAAAAGGGTTTTCTAATGATCAGTTAGCCTTTTAAAATGATAAACTTGGATTAGCTAACACAACGTGCCATTGGAACACAGGAGTGATGGTTGCAGATAATGGGCCTCTGTACGCCAATGTAGATATTCCATTAACAAATCTGTCGTTTCCAGCTACAATAGTAATTTACAATATTAACAATGTCTACACTGTATTTCTGATCAATTTGATGTTATTTTAATGGACACAAAATGTGCTTTTCTTTCAAAATCAAGGACATTTCTAAGTGACCCCAAACTTTTGAATGGGAGTGTAAATTAAAGGAATACTTGATTAACAGGTATGACATTATTCTTACAGGTTGCAAAAATAATTATCTAAAAGCCTCCTGAAAATAACCTAAGGATTACATTAAAAAGACCCAGTTGCTGCGTCAACCCAGTATGGAAGTGAATAAAAACCCAACTGATGTTTAAATTAACCCATGTTTGGGTAATCCCAACAACCCAACTTCTGTCCAATATTTACCCAGCGCTGGGTTATCAAATAATCCAAATGGGGTTGTTTTTTACACAGCATTTTTAGAGTGCAGATAGGTAGTGAAAGCATTAGCTGCAATTAGGACCTTCTATATTTGCAGTGATACTTATCTCTCTCATTGTGTTGTAGACGTAACACTGAGACCAGAGCAAGGTCATAAAAGCATTACCATTTTACTAACAACACCTTTAAACGCATTCAGACTCTGTTTAGATATATATATATAGCTCTCTCTATCTCTGAGATCAGAAAAGAGACGCCTCATAGGAGTCATGTTTCTATTTAGCCTGGTCCCAGATCTGTTTGTTCTGTCTAGCCTACTCCTATGCTGACAATGACCATAGGAGTTGGCAAGACAGCACAAACGGGTGTGGGACCAGGCTAGTTTCTAATCTAATCAGGTCTCTAATTGAATGTCAGTGTGGAGCTCACAGCAGGAGAAAAAGGCCCTGGGATTGAACTGTCTCAGACAGACACATCCAGCTACCACAGAGATAAATACAGGATGAGAGAGAGGAAGATGGAGGGCCACCAGGATGGCCACATCAGGACCTGCCACACTGGGCTGCACTGGGCTTGTCCTACATGGTTACTGTCACTGTCTCCTTCTCCATCCCAAAGTCTATCCCATAATGGGTTTGGTTGTCCTCACACACTCTTAAATTCAAGTCCAATTTCAAGTTAATTTAACTCATTCACAAGGCAGAGGACAATTTAACTCAGTATTGTGGACTAGAATACTGCAAACCCCTATGCCTTTCAGGGACATTTTATAGAAAGCTATCTTGTTCATTCATGGGCGCACTGCTACATTGGAGTGTTATATTAAAATGACTTTGATTTTATTGTAATATCAACAGGATTATATGTGACATATTTCTGAGGAGAGTGCTGGGGTAAAAAGGCAACCTGATTATCATTTTACCTATTCTACTCTCAGCTGAATGGAACGTTCTAAAAAGCCAATCACCACATTGAATGTCAACAGTGACAAATGTGATTTGAAACATAATTTCTCTCTTCACTGCAGTTTGCAGTGGCTCTGTGTGTGCGAGACTGTGTCTTTGTGTGTGCGTGTGTGTGTGTGCTACTTCGAATCGAAAGAGGGTCTGTCAGTCAGTGTTTCCTTGCACCATAAGACAGTGTGACAGGAGGACGATTCTGTGATCGTAGAGAAGGTGGCCTACTTTACACAGCAGTATACTCTGAGCTCCCTATACCTTAGGAAACCTTGATATCCCCTTCCGTCTCTCCTCTCATCCTTTTTCTCCCCCTTTCTCTGGGTGACTGGTGAGGGCAGTGCCAGGGGCTAGGTTGGGCCGTCCAGGAGATCCAGGGAGGGGGGACGCAGCGGGCAGGCTGATGCCCAGCTGTGTTGCTGCCTGTGAGGCTGTCATCACAACCACCTCGCCCTGAGCTCTGGAGCTCCACAGCGCTCCACACCCCAGCCAGGCTGCGTGTCCCTCTGCCCGTCCCCAGAGCACCGAACCTTGGGTCTCACAGAGGAAGAACAGCTACAGCCACAACCCAGCCCCTCGCTGAGACCAGAGTAGACAAGGTGGCTGCTCACTCCTCAATGGGCAACTAGGGGAGATAACACTGGATTAGACGGAGAGAGAATCTACAATACAATTGCATTTAAAACCAATTTGTAAAAAATCACTTTTAACTTGAGGTCAAGTTTCTGTTCATCTATAATACTAAGATGATTCAAACTTGTAGGAAAAACTTGTAGAATAATGAGAAGGATGATTCTGTCGTTTCTATCAGTCTATTCTGCTCTGAAGGTTGAAAATCTGACGACACACACACACACTCCCTCTCTATCTATCTAATAATCTTGTCATTTTCCACTGCATTTACCCTACTAAAATGTTCATTAGTGATGGATTACTTATAGCTGTCTTCAGAACTCCCTGGAAATGGTCTGTGTCCCTATGGGCCCTAGTCAAAAGTATCTCTCTCAATACAAAAATCTATAAAAAAATGTAAACAATACAAAACATACACATACAAACAACAGCATACAGACATCAACTACATCACCCTGCCCAGACCCACCTGCTCACACCTATGGAACGCTGTTTGGGTCTTTGCGTTTCAAAAAAGATACACGTCAAATAACACTATTTGACTGGTCAAATAAGCTTGTTGACCAGGACTTAAATATGACTGCACGTCACATAATAATTGAACACATTCATACATTTTTTACGTGGTTATTACACATTGATTACACTATCACTCCAATTTCATATGTCGCAACGATTCATATGCTATGATGTTGGTAAAGTTTTGTATCGCGCACCTGCCCTTCCCCAAGCTCTGGACAGTGCTGGTCATAAAAAAAGCTAGCAAGCTGATGGATGCAAACAATGTTCTTCCCCAAAGACATAGCAAAACAACAATCTGTTTCAGTTGCTATAGTTAGCTAGCTAACTATCTAGCTAGGTGTCATCATCTAAAATACCTCTCATTTATAAGACTGTTCTTATTTGATTAATGGTGGTCTGACCCATCTATTTAGCCATAATTGTGGAATTTCGGTTAGCCTTCTAAATAAAAGTATTTTTTGACTGTGATGCAAATTAATACAAATAGTGGAATTGTGACATAATTGAATAGATCATGCTAAATGAGGTTGGAATGTTGTTATATAAAATCAACAAAGACAATAATTTGTTAATTTGACAAAAATCTGTTCAAATCACACTGGATGTATTAGACTTTAGAATTGCATTGTGGCCATACTTATTTCACTGTACAGCCTTACCTATGGATTGTGGATCAATGACATGGGGTTTCAGTCTACTCAGTTATACCCAGAGAACATTAGCGTCGTAGCCAGCTACCCCAGAAGTTGCTAATAACATCTGTATCAAAGATATTTGCCAATATTTGGCCATTTTTGATCCTGATCTTATTTAAAATCCTCACACAGACGTTTTCCCATTCGGTCAAACAAATAATGCTTATTACCAACTAGAGGTCGACCGATTATGATTTTTCAACGCCGATACCGATACCGATTATTGGAGGACCAAAAAAGCCGATACCGATTAATCGGATGATTTTTTATTTTATTTATTTGTAATAATGACAATTACAACAATACTGAATGAACACTTATTTTAACTTAATATAATACATCAATAAAATCAATTTAGCCTCAAGTAAATAATGAAACATGATTAATTTGGTTTAAATAATGCAAAAACAAAGTGTTGGAGAAGAAAGTAAAAGTGCAATATGTGCTATGTATGAAAGCTAACGTTTCAGTTCCTTGCTCAGAACATGAGAACATATGAAAGCTGGTGGTTCCTTTTAACATGAGTCTTCAATATTCCCAGGTAAGAAGTTTTAGGTTGTAGTTATTATAGGAATTATAGGACTATTTCCCTCTATACCATTTGTATTTCATTAACATTTGACTATTGGATGTTCTTATAGGCACTTTAGTATTGCAAGTGTAACAGTATAGCTTCCGTCCCTCTCCTCGCTCCTCCCTGGGCTCGAACCAGGAACACAACGACAACAGCCACCATCGAAGCAGCGTTACCCATGCAGAGCAAGGGGAACAACTACTAGAAGGCACAGAGCGAGTGACGTTTGAAACGCTATTAGCGCGCGCTAACTAGCTAGCCATTTCACTTCGGTTACACCAGCCTCATCTCCGGAGTTGATAGGCTTGAAGTCATAAACAGCGCAATGCTTGATGCACAACGAAGAGCTGCTGGCAAAACGCACGAAAGTGCTGTTTGAATGAATGTTTACGCGCCTGCTTCTGCCTACCACTGCTCAGTCAGATACTTAGATACTTGTATGCTCAGTCAGATTATATGCAACGCAGGACACGCTAGATAATATCTAGTAATATCATCAACCATGTGTAGTTAACTAGTGGTTATGATTGATTGTTTTTTATAAGATAAGTTTAATGCTAGCTAACAACTTACTTTGGCTTACTGCATTCGCGTAACAGGCAGTCTCCTTGTGGAGTGCAACGAGAGAGAGGCAGGTCGTTATTGCGTTGGACTAGTTAACTGTAAGGTTGCAAGATTGTATCCCCCGAGCTGAAAAGGTGAAAATCTGTCGTTCTGCCCCTGAACAAGGCAGTTAACCCACCGTTCCTAGGCCGTCATTGAAAATAAGAATGTGTTCTTAACTGACTTGCCTAGTTAAATAAAGGTATAAAACAAAATAATAAAAATTAAAACAAAATAAAATCGGCAAATCGGCGCCCAAAAATACCGATTTCAGAGTGTTATGAAAACTTGAAATCGGCCCTAATTAATCGGCCATTCCGATTAATCGGTCGACCTCTATTACCAACACATCGTTTGTGGCCGGTGTGCGCTTGTTTGCAGACTTTTTTTTGTACAGCTTTGACAGTGCTACTGATTGTAGTGGTGGTGCTTGGATTCAGCACACACAACATTCTATAATAGAACTGTGTTATTTGACATGTCAAATTAAAAGATAATTTAATTTAATAAAATAATACTATTTAACGCGTATCTTTTTTGACACGCAAAGACTCAAAACAGCATTCCATACACACCCCCATCTCCAGCACCCACATCACTCTCCGCCACATGGCCTCAAACTGCACCATTTTGTTTCTCTCTGTCACCCACACGCTATCAACATCTAGATAATAAAGCGTTTGACCTTTCCATTGTGTTATGAATGGAATATTGGTTGATTTACAGTTTTTAAGAATACAGTTTTTCAAGATTATTGACGAGAAAGTATAATCTCAATACATATTACAACTGTATTGTTGTAGAATTGTACTCCTGAACAGAAGATGATCTGTGTGGTTCACATCTGTGACACATTGACACTGAGAAGAAGCTGAATGACTTTTAAACGATTTTCTTTTTTACAATTTCACTGCCTAGTTAACTGGACTATAAATACACATTTTGTTGGTTCGTTTTTACAATGTAAGCTATTCATTACATAGACATGGCCTTGTCTTCTTATTCAAACATACAGTCCAGTCCGGTCCAGTCCAGTCCTCTCCAGTACATGGCTTTTGCCCAGTGTTTCCACCCACAATGTGTTGAACAGATTTAGGCTAAATAAAATCAATGGGTTTGGGGTAAGGTCAAAAGGATGGTTCTGGTGGGTGGTCCTGTTCATCCTGCAGTGGATGGGGTACACGCACACACATGCAAACTGTCCAAAAACTCAGTGCTGAGTTAATTTGAGCATTTACCCAAGGCTATCTAAGATCTATCATTTTCCACAGGGAAGGAAGTGCGCCGGACTAGGTTTATGTCCAGTGAGACTAAAGTTTCTTAAGGGAACATTGGTAGTAGGTGGCATCTGAAACATTTGTGCCAGCAACCCTATGGTTGCCAGCTCACTCCCGCCATCCACCCTCCAGTTGCTGGACTGCTTCTCTAAGCTACCGCTGACTCTCTTGTGGTGAGGTGTTGTGGTGAGTCAACTCCAGCCCCCCACAGTCTAAGGCAGTAGAAACCAGCCATTTGCCCTGTCACATTGATTCTGCTGTGTTGTGCTGTTTCTGCTTGACCCACACCGGGAGAGATTATTATTACCCTGTTCGTCTACTGCAACAGCAGCACTGGTGGAAACACTATTCACAGCTGTTGTTGTGGTTGTGTTGGTTGCTGTGGTCAAAATCATAGCATGGTAGTGATCATTTGCTGTTGTTGATTTGTACTGGTTTCCCAGCTAGTACATAATGTTCTGAGAACCATATGTTTCTTAGAGCTTGGTGAGACCGTGGTTGTCCTGTGGTTCTATTTGGTTCTATTTCTTACAACCTTTCCACAACGTTTGGAACATTCTCAGCACATTTAAAGAGCTTGACAAAATAACATTATTTTCTTGGTATTTCATTACTTTAACAGAACGTTTCCTAAAAGTTCAAACATGGTTACATTTAATAACATTTTTGGTAATGTTCTCCAACTGGTTTGACATTGGGAATGTTCTCACATAGTTCAGAGAACGTTAAGAAATAACGTTCTTCTGTGGGAATATCAGGACTTCAGCATAACATTTTCTACAGGTTTCCTCGTGGTTCTATTTAAAGTCATGTTCTCAGAACATTAAGAAAACTTTCCATAAAAACCATAAGAAAACATTAGTAACGTTCAAAGAGCGTTCTAAGAATGTTATTTAAAAACATATCTATTCCGTTTTCAGCGTCAAACAAAACTCTGTTGTTAAGAGTTAAGAGTGGTGTTGTGTTCTCTTTTTGGGCTTAGTTGTGGTCAATTTGCAGTGTAAAAATTGTTATAATTATGTTCCGGCTCCCCAACCATCCGCTGCGGCTGAATCTAGTTGCCTAGGCCTGCTGTACTCTGCTGCACTCTACTGTACTGTACTGTCCAAACTTGTGAAACATAGCTGTCTATGATTGTGGACGTTGAAATCAAGGCTGGTCCAGACTGCACCAAAACAAATACCCCAAAAAAGACGGCCAGTCCGGACAGGACCATTTTCCCACTGTCGGCTTGTTGGGATGGCCCCACTAAATCCACATTCAGTCAATCATGGGAACATATGGTAAGAGTTAGAGAGAACCCACCATACACCCACACGCAAACACACACACACGCAAACAAACACTGGCTAAAACATAGACCTAGCTGTGTTCTTGCAGGGTATGGCCAGGTCTGAGGATATTACACAAAGAAAAAGAGAAATGTGATCCAGGGATGTCTGTGGAATAAAAACAGATGGACTGCATCACAAATGGCAGGCTATTCCCTATATAGTGCACTACTTTTGACCTGGGCCCATAGCGCTCTGGTCGAAAGCTCTGCACTATGTAGGGATTAGGGTGCCATTTGAGACGCATCCTCTGTTGTTGAATCCCCAGCCTTCAGGCCTTTTCTCTTATTAAAATATCAAGGTTTTATTGAATTTAACATGTTTAGAGGTAGAGGGACCATAAACAGTTCTATTTGAGCAAGGACGGCTTTAAGAGGGCTTCTGAGAGGCATCTACATTCCATTTACATGCTAAACACAACACTACTAGCCTACAGCCTACACAAAGGTGTGTGTGTGTGTGTGTGTGTGTGTGTGTGTGTGTGTGTGTGTGTGTGTGTGTGTGTGTGTGTGTGTGTGTGTGTGTGTGTGTGTGTGTGTGTGTGTGTGCGTGCGGGCGGGCGGGCGGGCGGGCGGGCGGGCGTGCGGGCGGGCGTGCGTGCGGGCGTGTGTGTGTGTGACTGTGCTTGCAAGTTTCTGTGCAATATGCTCCTCTTAATATTCTGTAAAATATGTTTCTGAAGGAGTGTTGATGATGGTTCTCTTGAAGGAGCTGTTAGCATTGTGTTCTCTCTGTGCTACTCCCCCACAGACACACACACAGACACTCCCTCTTTATCTAATCATTTTGTCATTTTCCACTGCATTTACCCCAACTAAGCAGTCAATTAAGGATGTCATATTTAGCTGTCTTCAAAACTCCCTAAAAATGGTGCCTTAAAAGGTAAATGGAATTTCAAAGGCATAGGCTGAGTCCCGAATGGCACCCTATTCCTTATAAAGTGCACTACTTTTGACTAGAGCGATATGAGGCCCTCGTCAAAAGTAGTCCTCATATAGGGAATAAGGTGCCATTTTGGATGCAAACAGAATGGGGAGAGATTTTGAAAAGCCTGGATGAGAGCCGCTGTCTCTTTACTCATTACAGATAATTTCCGCCAAATCATCCCCAGGATGAAACTACAGACAGAAATGGAGACAGAATGTTCTAAGTCGTAGTGTCACATGTTTCAGCATGTCATTGTACCCTTGTGGTAATGACAGAGAAAAGGGCCAACTATTGAAAATGAGAATGTAGTCTCATATTGATAACTTCTCTAGTTAAATTAAGTTTAGATAAAATAATTTAAACAAGTAAATACTTCTTTACAATAATATATTTATCCATCTCCATCTCTCCGTTGACAGAACTTTGATATTTAATATTTGTATTTTCATGTATGTTCAACTATCATCTTTACTTGATAGTCAGCTCATCACATCAGTATGCTTTACTGCATGTGAATAAGGTTAATGAAATTAGCAGCACTAGCTAAAGCAGTGCAACATTTGACAGAGTCAGATATCAGTGTTATAATTAAGCATAAAGACCCGAGGAGGTGTGGTACAGTGCATTCAGAAAGTATTCAGACCCCTTCCCTTTTTCCCTTTTTTTAAATGTTAGAGCCGTATTCTAAAATGGATTAAATACAACATTTTCCTCATCAATCTACACACAATACCACGTGACAAATAAACTTTGATTTGAATAACAAAGCGAAAACAGGTTTTCAGAAATGTTTGCACATTTATTAAAAATAAAAAAACAGAAATACCTTATTCACATAACTATTCAGACCCTTTGCTATGAGACTCTAAATTGAGATTAGCTATATCCTGTTTCCATCGATCATCCCTGAAATGTTTCTACAACTTGACTGGAGTCCACTTGTGGTAAATTAAATTGATTGGACATGATTTGGAAAGGCACACACCTGTCTATACAAGGTCCCACAGTTGACAGTGTATGTCTGAGCAAAATCCAATCCATGAGGTCAAAGGAATTGACCGTAGAGCGCCGAGACAGGATTGTGTCAAGTTCGTAGGAAAATGTTAAGATATTGTTGAGGAATTGCACTTATGAATTATCTTATGAACTTCTTATTTTTCTTCTTAAGCAGCTTCTTAAGTTTTTTGCATAAGAAGTGTTTTGTGAATCTGAGCCCAAGTCTCTTCCTAGAGCTGGCTGCCTGGCCAAACTGAGCATTATTTGAACATGTTGGTAACCCGTTGTATAAAAGTGATAATGCCCTCGAAGCCGATGTTTGGGGGATATATTGGCACGGTTTGCCGGCCCTTGACTTCTTCCTGGGCCTAACAACACCCGTGCCAATATATTTTCCAAACACCGTCTTCTCGGGCATTATCACTTAAATATACCATAGCTGTCAGCCAATCAGCATTCAGGGCTCGACCCACCCATTTTATAATAATAGCCAAGTAGTGAAAGAATTGGAAGTGGATAGAAAGCTGGGAACACAACGGAAGACGCTCTCTCTTCTTTTTTTAATATCGGTGTTATCACTTATTTTACATTCCTGGTTATTCCCAGTACTTTCAAGCCTGCTATTGTCCCGGTCTTGCAGTTAAACACTGAGGAGTTGTAAAAGCTCTTATGTCCCAGTAGTCTGCATGTTTTTATTTTTAATTCATGAACTGGTGACAGTAGATTTAACCCAGTGATTTAACCCAGTGCTTTTTATCGTTGAGAAAGAGCCCTATTTCATGTATTTTGCAATGCAACCACTAAAGGATTTTGATCATGAACAGTTGCAAGTATTCACAGACTTGCCATATGCAACTTACCAGTTATTGGAAGGCTTTTTGAGCTGGTAAAATAAGAAACAGTTTAATGATATAATCTAAGCAGAAATATAGTTAGACAGAGGATAAATTGTGATTCACAAAACAAATTAATTAATTTAGCTAGATTTCTGATTCACTCAAGTTACAGTAATCTGTTAACATTATGATAAAATATATAGTATATACAACCAAAATATACGTACAACTTAAATCAATGTGATTTGTTGAAAAACATCAACAAAAGTTCAATGTTAGTCAGGACTAGGAGACGTTTTATTTCCTGTCACCATTAGTCAGGACTATGAGACGTTTTATTTCCTCTCACCATTAGTCAGGACTATGAGACGTTTTATTTCCTCTCACCATTAGTCAGGACAATGAGACGTTTTTTTCCCTCTCACCATTAGTCAGGACTATGAGACGTTTTATTTCCTCTCAACATTAGTCAGGACTATGAGACGTTTTATTTCCTCTCACCATTAGTCAGGACTATGAGACGTTTTATTTCCTCTCACCATTAGTTAGGACTATGAGACGTTTTATTTCCTCTCACCATTAGTCAGGACTATGAGACATTTTATTTCCTCTCACCATTAGTCAGGACTATGAGACGTTTTATTTCCTCTCACCATTAGTCAGGACTATGAGACGTTTTATTTCCTCTCACCATTAGTCAGGACTATGAGACGTTTTATTTCCTCTCACCATTAGTCAGGACTATGAGACGTTTTATTTCCTCTCACCATTAGTCAGGACTATGAGACGTTTTATTTCCTCTCACCATTAGTCAGGACTATGAGACGTTTTATTTCCTGTCACCATTAGTCAGGACTATGAGACGTTTTATTTCCTCTCACCATTAGTCAGGACTATGAGACGTTTTATTTCCTCTCACCATTAGTCAGGACTATGAGACGTTTTATTTCCTCTCACCATTAGTCAGGACTATGAGACGTTTTATTTCCTGTCACCATTAGTCAGGACTATGAGACGTTTTATTTCCTCTCACCATTAGTCAGGACTATGAGACGTTTTATTTCCTGTCACCATTAGTCAGGACTATGAGACGTTTTATTTCCTCTCACCATTAGTCAGGACTATGAGACGTTTTATTTCCTCTCACCATTAGTCAGGACTATGAGACGTTTTATTTCCTCTCACCATTAGTCAGGACTATGAGACGTTTTATTTCCTCTCACTATTAGTCAGGACTATGAGACGTTTTATTTCCTCTCACCATTAGTCAGGACTATGAGACGTTTTATTTCCTCTCACCATTAGTCAGGACTATGAGACGTTTTATTTCCTCTCACCATTAGTCAGGACTATGAGACGTTTTATTTCCTCTCACCTCTCAACGTTAGTCAGTACTAGGAGAGGTTTTGTATGTGTACTGTCTAAGCTTGAGGGTACATTTATATTTGCCTTTATCTTAAATATCAACAATTCATAGTCTGATGGTGTGGATTTAATTGATTGAATATTTATTTTGCACTGCGATCAGAAAGCTTTTTTTTTGCCAATGAAACATCACAAAATGTGGCTGATATCCCATGAAATGGTGTCGTGTTAGGCGTTTATTAACATATAGATTATAAATACAAATACTAGATTGTGGTGTTCTTAAGAGGTTGTGGACATTATTACTGTGGCCTAGAAGGATCATGTCCCTGCTCTCTTGTCCAACAACCCACCACCTCTACCCCCTTGTACTCTTCAATGCCCCTGCACTCGCCGATGTAAATGTCCTTACAAGCCCATGCCCATTGTTCCCCGGCCCCATCACTAATCTGTCAACTGGGATCCTCTCCAGTCACCCAGGGCATCCGTGTGGCTCTCTGCCATCCCCAACCCAGGTTCCAGCTTCCAAAACCTGGGGGCCGTTGGACAAACGCTCCCCTTCCCTGAGTGGGGGATAGTGGGGACACTGAGTTTGGTTTAAATAGAGAGAGACTGTACCTTAATGAGATCCCTGATGCACTTCCCCTCTCCTCTTCTCCCCTGCTGTTTTAAGTGTTCATTTGCCAAGTAAAGATAAGTGACATGTAATTATTTCACTACTGATGTATCAACAGGGATTCTACTTATAGATCTCAGGGTATTAAGTTAGCCTGTGGTTCTCTCTCTCTCTCTCTCTCTCTCTCTCTCTCTCTCTCTCTCTCTCTCTCTCTCTTCTCCTCTCTCTCTATCCTCTCTCTCTCCTCTCTCTCTCCCCTCACCTCTCTCTCTCTCTCTCTCTCTCTCTCTCTCTATCCTCTCTCTCTCTCTCTCTTCTCCTCTCTCTCTATCCTCTCTATCTCCCCTCTCCTCTCTCTCTCCTCTCTCTCTCCCCTCTCCTCTCTCTCTCCCCTCTCCTCTCCTCTCTCTCTCTCTCTCTCTCTCTCTCTCTCTCTCTCTCTCTCTCTCTCTCTCTCTCTCTCTCTCTCTCTCTATCCTCTCTCTCTCCTCTCTCTCTCCCTTCTCCTCTCTCTATATCCTCTCTCTCTCCTCTCTCTCTCCCCTCTCCTCTCTCTCTCCCCTCTCTCTCTGAGAACAGATGAAAGGAAAACACACTTCAGGTCAAGCTACCGGGACTAACTGGTGCACAGAGCCCAGAGCCTAGAGACGCATCCCAAATGGCAGATTGGCACTCTGACACTCTCTGGGTTTTACTTTTGTTTCCCGTAGTGAATTTTGAAGGTTGAAGTTCAGGGGTTTTGATGTGCTGTGGAGCTTATTGGTGGCTTTTCTCTGAGTGTTGAAGGAGAGGATAGGAACATCAAAAAGCACCAGGCCTGATTTGAGATTTGATCTTGTTCCTACACCAGGCAGTGAGTCACACTCTGACTCTCTTGCTCTCTGGTACTTAACAGTTCTAGTGGGAGGCACTGCAAAGAGAACACCTGTGGTATCATTGACGTAAATACTGTAAGCTGTAGGTGTGTGCTGTTATTGAATACAGTGACCCTCTGTGAGCATCCTTCACAGATGTTTGGGGCTTGCTCTCTTGCCTTTTCTACGTTGGCTAACAGTCTGAGAATGTAGTGTTGGGCGAACAAAAGTGTCTGTTTCGGTTCTAGACTGCAGCTACAAATATAGTGGCCATGCAGGCTGTCTATAGTAGGAATAGCAAAGTCATGTCCAGCTCAAATATTGCTGCTAAAAAGCCACAGTAATCCTTACAAAAAGTAGCTATTTGCATCTTCACTGTCAAATTTTGGAATGTTCATTCAACTAGTTAATCTGAAATTGTTACTAAGTAACATGTTCGCGGCAAACAGAACCCTTGTTGAACTCACCTTAGATCAGGAGACTATAAGCCACAGGTGTCAAACTCATTCCGCAGAGGGCTGAGTGTCTGGGGGTTTTCCATCCTCTCTTGTACTTGATTGATGAATTAAGGTCGCTAATTAGTAAGGAACTCTCCTCTTCTGGTTGTCTAAGGTCTTAATTGAAAGGAAAAACCAAAAACCAGCAGACACTAGGCCCTCTGTGGAATCAGTTTGACACCCCTGATGTAAGCCAACACACACACACAAACACGCCTGGCTGAGCTCACAATGGAACAGTCTAACAGAGTGATGGTGTTTTTATTACCTTTTAACAAATTATAATAGTCTGCTAAATGCCCTGTCTGCTGTCTCTCACACAGATGGAGGCTGAACCCTAATCCCCATTCTTGAAGCCTTCCTGCAGTAGTGTGTGTGTCCCAAATTATACCCTATTCCCTATATAGTGCACTACTTTTGACCAGAGATCGCATGGGTCCTGGTCATTAGTAATGCATTATAAAGGAAATAGGGTGCCATTTGGGATGCAAACAGCGTTTCAGGGTGTAGAGGTTTCCATTCATGTTTTCATGAACCTTCACATTCATTATTTTTCCTTCGCTCTCTGTCTCTCTCTCTCTCTCTCTGTCTGTCTCCATCTCTCTCTCCCCCTCCGCCTCCCTCTCTTTTTTCATGATACTTCACAATAATTTTCCCGTCTACAATACCTGTGGGAGTGTTCAGTAAGTGTAACCTGACAGATGGCTAGCCGCTGATGTTTCTAACACGCCGTAACCCTGCAGTGTTTTAATGGGTCTGTCCAAGACACTGTCCAGGACACGTGCGTGCATGTTTGTGTATTTTTCTCCCCGTAATACTGGCCCTGGAAAGACAGGGATTCACTCAAAGTTGAGTTGATGCTAAGTGGCTTCCATGTGGGAGGATGTATTATTCCAACAAAACTCACACGCGCATGCACACTCACACACACACACTCTAACCGGTGCCGTAGGGAGCCAATCTAAACAACTTTCTCCTTAATCTCATTCCCTTTTATAAACCAGCTAATTAAAATTAAGATGACTTTTCCTCCGTAAAAAACTACAAAAAAGCTTATCATGATCATAAATGTTGATCCAATGTCTAATTGGTATCATTAATTGGGTACTGCTGAAAGATAGATTTGCTGGTTGATTTAATATCTATATATCCAATGGCAGCGTTGCTGTATTCATTCATATTCATACAGTAGATGATTGAGACCAGTTATCTGTGCTGCCAATTACAGTTCCATGGAATTACATTTTGAATAAAAATTCCCAACATTCCCAACATTCCCGACATTTGAGACCAGTATCTTCACTCTTAGAAAAAAGGGTTCCAAAAGAGTTCTCCGGCTGTCACCATAGGAGAACCCTTTTTAGTTCCAGGTTGAAACCTTTTTGGTTCCAGGTAAAAACCTTTTTTGTCCCAGGTAGAACTCTTTTGGGTTCCATGTAGAATCCTCTATGGAAAGGGTTCTACATAGAACTCAAAAAGGTTCTACCTGGAACCAAAAAGGGTTCTTCAAAGGGTTCTCCTGTGGGGACAGCCGAACAACCCTTTTATGTTCTAGATAGCAGCTTAGTAGTAATGCTATGTGTAACTAGGAATGATTGTTCTCCTCTAGCATATATCTCAACTATTTTATTCATTCCACAATTCATACAAATTGTATATATGAATACACATATTTGTGTTTGTTTATTTACTTGTATAAACTACTGAAACTGGGAATAATAATTATTCCTTAGTGTATGGCATTACATCAAATAATGACCCAAATAATGTATCTAATAATTCATACATACATGAATTTCATATATACATATTGGAAAGATGTCACCGAAGAGGATGGCTAACGTTTTACGTGCTCCTAACCAACTGTGCTGTTTTGTTCGTTTTTTTGCGTTGTTTGTAACTTCTTTTTTTACTTATTTTGTACATAA
The DNA here is from genome assembly GCF_016432855.1 of Salvelinus namaycush. Taxonomy (NCBI): domain Eukaryota; kingdom Metazoa; phylum Chordata; class Actinopteri; order Salmoniformes; family Salmonidae; genus Salvelinus; species Salvelinus namaycush. Next base: position 71,969,840 of record NC_052310.1, read on the forward strand.
TGTCGCTGCTACTGTCTCTTATGACCGAAAATAACTTCTGGACATCAGAACAGGGATTACTCACCATGAACTGGGAGAAGCTTTTTCCTTTAACGAGTCCGACGAGAAGGATATACTGCTTTCCCGGGAACACGCCCAAATCCCCGTCATTTGCGTGAAGAAAGGATGGAGGAAAAGAGGGCGCAGGTCGGGCTGCCTTCTGAGAATCCGTAGGCAAGCGAGTAAACTCCCACTGCCATCTGTTCTACTGGCTAACATGCAATCATTGGATAATCAAATTGATGACCTACGATTACGATTATCCTACCAACGATGCATTAAGAACTTTGCGATGTCTAATATTAAAGAAGTCTCGAGGTATTGCTCGCCTGAGGTAGAGTACCTTATGATAAGCTGTAGACTACACTATCTACCAAGAGAGTTCTTATCTATATTATTTGTAGACGTCTATTTGCCACCTAATAGCGATGCTCGTACTAAGACCTCTCTCAACGAGCTGTTTAAGGCCATAAGCAAACAAGAAAATGCTCATCCAGAAGCGGCACTCCTAGTGGACGGGGACTTTAATGCAGGCAAACTTAAATCAGTTTTACCTAAATTTTTACCAGCATGTCACGTGCAACCAGAGGGGAAAAAAACTCTAGACCACCTTTACTCCACACACAGAGATGCATACAAAGCTCTCCCCTGCCCTCCATTTGGCAAATCTGACCATAATTCTATCCTCCTGATTCCTGCTTACAAGCAAATACTAAAGCAGGAAGTACCAGTGACTCGATCAATACGGAAGTGGTCAGATGACGCAGATGCTACACTACAGGACGGTTTTGCTAGCACAGACTGGAATATGTTCCGGGATTCATCCAATGGTATTGAGGAGTGTTCCACCTCAGTCCCTGTCTTCATCAATAAGTGCATTGACGACATCGTCCCCACAGTACATATCCCAACCAGAACCAGAAGCCGTGGATTACAGGTAACATCCGCATCGAGCTAAAGGCTAGAGCTGCCGCTTTTAAGGAGCTGGACACTAATCTAGACGCTTATAAGAAATCCCGCTATGCCCTCAGACGAACCATCAAACAAGCAAAGCGTCAATACAGGATTAAGATTGCATCCTACTACACCGGCTCTGACGCTCGTCGGATGTGGCAGGGCTTGAAAACTATTACGGACTACAAAGGGAAACCCAGACGCAAGCTGCCCAGTGATGCGAGCCTACCAGACGAGTTAAATGCCTTTTATGCTCCCTTCGAGGCAAGCAACACTAAAGCATGCACGAGAGCACCAGCTGTTCTGGATGACTGTGTGATAACACTCTCGGTAGCCGATGTGAGTAAGACCTTTAAACAGGTCAACATTCAGAAAGCTCCAGGGCCAGACGGATTACCAGGATGTGTACTCATAGCATGCGTGGACCAACTAGCAAATGTCTTCACTGACATTTTCAACCTCTCCCTGACCGAGTCTGTAATACCTATATGTTTCAAACAGACCACCATAGTCCCTGTGCCCAAGGAAGCAAAGTTAACCTGCCTAAATGATTACCGCCCCATAGCACTCACGTCGGTAGCCATGAAGTGCTTTGAAAGGCTGGTCATGGATCACATCAACAGCATCCTCCCGGATACCCTAGACCCACTCCAATTCGCATACTGCCACCCAACAGAACCACAGATGACGCAATCTCAATCGCACTCCACACTGCCCTTTCCCACCTGGACAAAAGGAACATCTATGTGAGAATGCTGTTCATTGACTACAGCTCAGCGATCAACACCATAGTGTCCATGAAGCTCATTAATAAGCTAAGGACCCTGGGACTAAACACCTCCATCTGCAACTGGATCCTGGACTTCCTGACGGGCCGCCCCCAGGTGGAAAGGGTAGCCAACAAAACATCTGCCACACTGATCCTCAACATTTAGGCCCCTCAGGGGTGTGTACTTAGTCCCCTCCTGTACTCCCTGTTCACTCACGACTTCGTGGCCAAACACGACTCCAACACCATCATTAAATTGGCTGATGACACAACAGTGGTAGGCCTGATCATTGACAACGATGAGACAGCCTTTAGTGAGGAGGTCAGAGAACTGTGTGCCAGGACAACAACCTCTTCCTCAATGTGAACAAGAGAAAGGAGCTGATCGTGGACTACAGGAAAATGCGGACCGAACAGGCCCCCATTAAAATCGACTGGGCTGTAGTGGAGCGGGTCGAGAGTTTCAAGTTCCTTGTTGTCCATATCACCAACGAACTGTTATGGTCCAAACACACAAAGACAGTCGTTAATAGGGCACGAAGAGATTTTGCATGGGCCCTCAGATCCTGAAAAGTTATACAGCTGCACCATTGAGAACATCTTGGCTGGCTGCAACACCACTTGGTATGGTAACTCCTCGGCATCCGACCGCATGGCGCTACAGAGGTTAGTACGTACGGCCCAGTACGTCACTGGGGCTGAACTCCCTGCCATCCAGGACCTCTGTACCAGGCGGTGTCAGAGCAAGGCCCTAAAAATTGTCCAGCCACCTAAGTCATAGACTGTTCTCTCTGCTATTGCAGAGACAAGCAATACTGGAGTGCCACGTCTGGGACTAAAAGGCTCCTGAACAGCTTCTACCCCAAAGTCATAAGACTGCAGTTAATCAAATAGCTACCCGGACCATTGACCCCTGGAGTTATTTATTTTTTGCACTGACTCTCTTGAACTGGCTCTATGCACACTCACACATTTACACTGACACTAACAGACACCCACACGCATATTGACGCCACATACACACAGGTGATACTCTGTTTATTATACAGTACCATTCAAAAGTTTGGACACACCTACTCATTCCAGAGTTGTTCTTTATTTTTACTATTTTCTACATTGTAGAATAATATTGAAGACATCAACAATATGAAATAACACATATGGAATCATGTAGTAACCAAAAAGTTTTAAATAAATCAAAATAATTTTTATATTTCAGATTCTTCAAAGTAGCCACCCTTTGCCTTGTTGACAGCTTTGCACACTATTGGCATTTTCTCAACCAGCTTCATGAGGTAGTCACCTGGAATGCATTTCAATTAACAGGTGTGCCATGTTAAAAGTTTATTTGTGAAATTTCTTTCCTTCTTAATCCGTTTGAGCCAATCAGTTGTGTTGGGACAAGGTAGGGGTGGTATACAGAAGATAGCCCTATTTGGTAAAAGACCAAGTATATATTATCTCAAGAACAGCTCAAATAAGCAAAGAGAAACTACAGTCGATCATTACTTTAAGACATGGTCTGTCAGTCTGGAAAATTTCAAGAACTTTGAAAGTTTCTTCAAGGGCAGTTGCAAAAACCATCAAGCGCTATGATGAAACTGGCTCTCATGAGGACCGCCACAGGAATGGAAGACCCAGAGTTTCCTCTGCTGCAGAGGATAAGTTAATTAGAATTACCAGCCTCAGAAATCGGCAATTAACTGCACCTCAGATTGCAGCCCAAAAAATGCTTCACAGAGTTCAAGTAACAGACACATCTCAACATCAAGTGTTTAGAGGAGACTGCGTGAATCAGGTCTTCATGGTCAAATTGCTGCAAAGAAACCACAACTAAAGGACACCAATAAGAAGAAGAGACTTGCTTTGGCCAAGAAACATGAGCAATGGACATTAGACCGGTGGAAATCTGTCTTTTGGTCTGATGAGTCAAAATGTGAGATTTTTGGTTCAATCCGCCGTGTCTTTGTGAGAAGCAGAGTAGGTGAACGAATGATCTCCACATGTGTGGTTCCCACCATGAAGCATTGAGGAGGAGGTGTGATGTGTGGGGGTGCTTTGCTGGTGACACTGTCTGTGATTTATTTAGAATTCAAGGCACACTTAACCAGCATGGCTACCACAGCATTGCAGCGATACGCCATCTCACCTGTTTTTCAACAGGACAATGACCCAAAACACACCTCCTGGATGTGTAAGGGCTATTTGACCAAGAAGGAGAGTGATGGAGTGCTGCATTAGATGACCTGGCCTCCACAATCACCCGAACTCAACCCAATTGAGATGTTTTGGGATGAGGTGGACCGCAGAGTGAAGAAAAAGCAGTGCTCAGAACTCCTTCAAGACTGTTGGAAAAGCATTCCAGGTGACTACCTCATGAAGCTGGTTGAGAGAATGCCAAGAGTGTGCAAAGCTGTCATCAAGGCAAAAGGGAGGAATCTAAAATCTAAAATAGATTTTTTCCAATAGATTTTTTTGGTTTCTACATGATTAGATATTTGTTATTTCATAGTTTTGATATCTTCACTATTATTCTTCAATGTAGAAAAGGTGTGTCCAAACTTTTAAAACTTGCACTGTATATATGTATTTATGTATTAATGTTTGATTCAACTGCTAATTCATATACAATAATTGTATACGTACATGTAAATATATACAGTATATTCATCTATATTCTCTGTCTGCTAAGTACCTTTGTTAGATGTTGCATTTTTTTTCATATTTTATGTGTCTTTCATCTAACCTTGAAAGTCTAATAGATTATTTCAAGGTCTTCAAAAGACAGGTTGAGCCCGGAGGGAGATATTGACTTGAAACAAAAACAACATGAAGTGAGCAACAACTTTACAATTAATGATAATTAATAAATTAATCAGCAAGAACATCAAATTCATCCCATGAATAATACATAACAAGGAGGGAGGATTGGCTGTATCTGTTTTGCATATTTGAATTACACAATCATAATCACACCATCATGAATAGTTGTTATTATCCATGTTGATCAGCATATAGTATGTCTCATATATGTTATTTTTTGGTAGATATTTAAGCAATAAGGCCCAAGGGGGTGTGGTATATGGCCAATATACCACGGCTAAACGGAGTGCCTGAATACATCCCTCAGCCATGGTATATTGGCCATATACCACAGCCCTCAGGCTTTATTGCTTAAATATCTACCAAAGAAACATATATGAGACATACTATATTCTGATCAACATGTATAAATAATTATAGGTACCTTTTTGCTATTATAAACTGGTTACCCATGGTATACAGTCTGAAATACAACAGCTGTCAGCCAATCATCATTCAGGGCTCGAACCACCCTGTTTATAATATCTTATAAATATTATTAAATTGGAACCACCCTGTTTTTAATATCTTATAAATATTATTCAATTGCAAAATTCTAATTTGTTGTAGTTTTTTTTTTACCTCCAGGGCTTTCACTGTTTTCACTGTACATTTGAAAGAACTGATGATAGCTTATTAACAGAAGGACTTCTGCTTATCATACTAAATATGTCAAGTAGAAACACACACACACTCACACATCGTGATCCACTATAACTCATTAAAGGTAAATCAATTGAAATATGTGAATGATTTGAATCAAAGGAGGGTCTGACAGTCAGTGATTCCTTCTGTCCTTACCTTGATAAAGTGAATACACAAACCAAGATAGAAGATACTTACTCATTCCCCAGCCATACTCTGATCTTCTCTCATTTCTTTTATATCACTCTCTTTTTTCATATTGTCTGTGCGATAAAGTGGTGACCCGGGTCACTTCCTGCCTATGACCAAGGTCATTTCCTGTCTACACAGCGTAGGTTGTGATTGGGTAAGCTGGGTAAGCTGATTGGGTAAGTAAATTAACATGGCTATATACAGGGAGTACCAGTATCGAGTCGATGTGCAGGGGTACGAGGTAATTGAGGTAGCCACTACATGGGCAAAAGTATGTGGACACATTTATTTCAACCAGACTATTGCAGACAGGTGTATAAAATCGAGCACACAGCCATGCAATCTCCATAAACAAACATTGGCATTAGAATGTCCCGTACTGAAGAGCTCAGTGACATTCAACGTGGCACCGTCATAGGATGCCACCTTTCCAACCAGTCAGTTCGTCACATTTCTGTCCTGCTAGAGCTTGCTTGGACAACTGTAAGTGCTGTTATTGTGAGGTGAAAACATCTAGGAGCAACAACAGCTCATCCGCGAAGTGGTAGGCCACACAAACTCACAGAACGGGACCGCTGAATACAGAAGCGCGAAGTGTGTAAAAATGGTCTGTCCTCAGTTGGAACTCGGTCACCACCGAGTTCGTTGGGAGCTTCATGAAATGGGTTTCCATCGCCGTGCAGCCGCACACAAGTTTAAGATCACCATGTGGAATGCCAAGCGTCAGCTGGAGTGGTGTTAAGCTCGCCACCATTGGACTCTGGAGCAGGTTAAACACATTCTCTGGAGTGATAAATCACACTTCACCATCTGGCAGTCCGACGGACGAATCTGATCTGTGCTGTTTTTCATGGTTCAGGCCCCTTAGTTCCAGTGAAGGGAAATCTTAATGCTACAGCATACAATGACATTCTAAACGATTCTGTGCTTCCAACTTTGTGGCAACAGTTTGGGGGAGGCCCTTTCCTGTTTCAGCATGACGATACCCTCATGCTCAAAGTGATGTCCATACAGAAATGGTTTGTTGAGATTGGTTTGGAAGAACTTGAGTGGCCTGCACAGAGCCCTGACCTCAACCCCATCGAACACCTTTTGGATGAATTAGAACGCCGACTGCGAACCGGGCCTAGTCGCCCAACATCAGTGCCCGATCTCACTAATGCTCCTATGGCTGAATGGAAGCAAGTCCCCTCAGCAATGTTCCAACATCTAGTGGAATGCCTTCCCAGAAGAGTGGAGGCTGTTATAGGTCCATGTATGTGTTGTTTGTGTCACTAATAGGAGACAGCAACACCGTTTTAAAGTATATTTGGGTTATTAGTTATCAGGAGACTGACTAGCTAAGGCCTGTGGAGAAATCATATTCAATATCTATGTGTCGTGGAACTCAATCTATAAATAGTATTATAGAAGAACTCTGCTGTGTGCGCTAAATTCCAGTATCATGTAGTAGCCTAAACCTACTGATGTTACATTGAGCTGGTTGAATGGAATATGAATGACACTCATCCAATACACTCATCCAGTGTGTGTGTGTGTGTGTGTGTGTGTGTGTGTGTGTGTGTGTGTGTGTGTGTGTGTGCGTGTGCGTGTGTGTGTGTGTGCGCGCGTGCGCGTGGGCGCGAGTGTGTGTGAGTGTGTGAATTAACAATAGATTGGTGTAGAGATCTGCCGGATGAGAAACAAAACTAAACAGTTCCAAAGGGAGATAACACAATAAGAGATCGCTTTTTGGAAATAATTCAATTTTCACTGCTCACAGACACACACACACACACATACACACACACACACACACACACACACACACAGTCCATACATCAAGTCTGTACATATACTACTGTCACGTGTACAAGTACATTGCCTTTCTAGCAAGCTCTATACTCAACAATGCAATAATCAATAACAATGTAATACTAAAAATAACAAGGTAGAATAAAAACACATGAGATATAAAAATAAGAAATAAGAAGAACACGATGAAGTATGTATAGTTAATACCGGGTCAGTTCCAGTACAATGTGCAGACACACACACACACACACACATACACACCGGGTCAGTTCCAGTACAATGTGCAGACACACACACACACACACATACACACCGGGTCAGTTCCAGTACAATGTGCAGACACACACACACACACACATACACACCGGGTCAGTTCCAGTACAATGTGCAGACACACACACACACATACACACCGGGTCAGTTCCAGTACAATGTGCAGACACACACACACACATACACACCGGGTCAGTTCCAGTACAATGTGCAGACACACACACACACACACATACACACCGGGTCAGTTCCAGTACAATGTGCAGACACACACACACACATACACACCGGGTCAGTTCCAGTACAATGTGCAGACACACAAACACACACACATACACACCGGGTCAGTTCCAGTACAATGTGCAGGGATACTGGAGTGATGGAGGTAGATATATAGGTATATGATAAACAGAGTAGCAGCAAATGGTTCATCCATTTGTACACACTGTATATACATTTTTTTCTATTGTGTTATTGACTGCATGTTTGTTTACTCCATGTGTAGCTCTGTGTTGTTTTTGTCGCACTGCTTTGCTTTATCTTGGCCAGGTCGCAGTTGTAAATTAGAACTTGTTCTCAATTGGTCTACCTGGTTAAATAAAGGTGAAGGAAAAAGGAAACCGCACACTGCTCTTGATAGTATCACCGATATTTAATAAGCTTACGTATCGGCCTCACGGCCTTCGTCAGAGCTTTTGTGATTTTTAAAAATTTGCACCCTTATGTAGACCTGACCCCACCCACATCCGTTCTACACATCGAAGGGGGTTGGAGGCAAAGGAAAAACAAATAAGTGCTACCAAATATAACAATATGCATTTCATAAATATTACAAAAGTGTATAAATAAGGCGTATTGAACACGTCTGTAAAACCTCAATGAGGACATAGCAAGTTTTCATTAGTCATTGGGTACATCTTACGAAAAACGTCAGCGTAATCTACAAAAGACACATATTTCATGTTCAAATTCACAACATAACATACATAGGCATTTCATCATTAAGTCCTTTAGGAAATAATGTCTGGAGATCAAATAAAATTTGATTTGATTTGATTTGAGAGTGAAAATCCAAAAACATTCTCTTTTACTCAGAGTATTATTAATATCCCCTCCCCTGTCTGATGTCTCAACTTTCTCTAAACCACAAAATCTAAAGGTGGAAATGTCATGCTTCAGGTCATTGAAATGTACAGCGACTGGATAATCCCTGTCGTTTCTCCTGATTTAACTTTTATGTTCACTGATTCTCTGTTTGAGAGGATGAGAGGTTTTACCGACATAGCAGAGCCCACATGGACATTTAATAATGTAAATAACATGGGTGGTGGAACACGTAATAATGTAATTTATTTGGAACCGTTTTCCTGTGTGTGGGGTGGCAGAAATATTCACACTTCATCATATTGTTGCACTGTGCGCATCCTCTGCATTTATAGCTACCATTTGGTAGAGGGCGTAAAAGAGCTTGGCTGATTTTCTTTTGTGGCTGGCAGTTGGCATGAACCAATTTATCGCGTAAATTGCGACCTCTCCTATACACAATAAGTGGTGGATATTTAAATTCAGCCGGCAAAGCTGGGTCCGATGAATAAAGGTGAAATATTTTTTTTTAAATAAAAAATTCAAGGTATTTGGTGATTGTATGTGAGTGTGTATGTGTAGTCAGTATAAATGTTTGTGTATATTATGTGTGTTAGCAAATGACGGAGTGAGTGTTTGTGTGTGTGTTGGAGTGACGGTGTGCGTACTGTTTATTTATTTAATTTTTTATTTCACCTTTATTTAACCAGGTAGGCCAGGGATGGGCTATTTACGGATGGGCTATGTACAGGTTCAGTGATCTGTGAGCTGCTCTAACAGCTGATGCTTAAAGTTATTGAGGGAGATATGAGTCTCCAGCTTCAGGGATTTTTACAATTCGTTCCAGTCATTGGCAGCAGAGAACTGGAAGGAAAGGTGGCCAAAGAGGAGTTGGCTTTGGGGATGACCAGTGAAATATACCTGCTGGAGCGCGTGCTACGGGTGGGTGCTGCTATGGTGACCAGTGAGCTGAGATAAGGTGGGGCTTTACCTAGCAACAACTTATAGATGACCTGGAGCCAGTGGGTTTGGCAACGAATATGAAGCGAGGGCCAGCCAACGAGAGCATACAGGTCGCAGTGTTGGGTAGTATATGGGGCTTTGGTGACAAAACGGATGGCACTGTGATAGACTGCATCCAATTTGCTGAGTAGTGTTAAAGGCTATTTTATAAATGACATCACCGAAGTCAAGGATCGGTAGGATAGTCAGTTTTACGAGGGTATGTTTGGCAGCATGAGTGAAGGATACCACATATTCTAAGTCAGAACAGTCCAGAGTAGTGATGCTGGACGGGCGGCAGGTGCAGGCAGCGATCGGTTGAAGAGCATGCATTTCGTTTTACTAGCATTTAAGAGCAGTTGGAGGCCACAGAAGGAGAGTTGTATGGCATTGAAGCTCGTCTGGAGGTTAGATAACACAGTGTATCCAAAGAAGGGACAGAAGTATACAGAATGGTGTCGTCTGCGTAGAGGTGGATCAGAGAATCACCAGCAGCAGGAGCGACATCATTGATGTATACAGAGAAAAGAGTCGGCCCGAGAATTGAACCCTGTGGCACCCCCATAGAGACTGCCAAAGGTCCGGACAACAGGCCCTCCGATTTGACACACTGAACTCTGTCTGAGAAGTAGTTGGTGAACCTGACTTGCGTAGTTAAATAAAGGTTAAATAAATAAAATAAAAAGGAAAAATAGAAACGGTACCAAAGTAATCTTTCCTGTGTGCTGTACAGCTTGGTTTGCCCAGGGTACTGTACCAAACTGGAAAGATACATATTATACTAAACGGTATACTGTACATTTGCAGAAGCATTGCAGGCCAAAGATAGTATATATTCCTACATAATATATAGTTTGTTAAAATAGAGCCACAGATGTCTGAATCTACATCCGTGGTGAAAAATACTGACCATCTGCAGTGTGTATACCAGAGGAGGTTTGTGGGAGGAGCTATAGGATGACGGGCTGGAATGGATGTTTGACTCCATTCCATTTACTCCATTCCAGCCATTACAATGAGCCAGTACTCCAATAGCTCCTGCCACCAGCATCCTCTGGTATACACACTCTCTGTAGATAATCAGTCATTTTCAGCACGGATATAGATTCAGACATCTGTTGTTAAGGCCTACGTCACTCTCAGTGGGAAGTGATAGCAGACAGGTGGAT
>NC_052310.1:71985621-72028121 GCF_016432855.1 Salvelinus namaycush
TCGCTGAGCGACTAGCGACTTTCCCTCCATTCCTCTAATGAGTCCCTAGACATGTCCTTAACGGTGTGTATTTATCAAGAACATTAATTAGTACCCAGTACGCATTACTTTGGATATAGTCAACGTCTGTGTCCCAAATGGCACCCTATTCCCTATATAGTGCAATACTTTTGACCAGGGCCCTATGGGCTCTATATAGGGACTAGGGTGCCATATGGGATGCAGACGATGTCCTCCTTGTTTTTTATAGTTACCAACAGGAATAAAAACTCCTCTCTTTTATCCCCCAGCGGTAGCTAGTCATGTAGCGAGACCTACTTGTACATCAAGCCTTTAATACAGTGTGTTGTTCCAAACCTCTTTGTTTTTGTTAATGCAGACAGAAAGAGACGTTTTAATTACTGTGGCCTCAGTAGCACTGTTGTCGCATTAGGGACATGTCGCTAGGACTCTGACTAACCACTGGGGGATGGAAGGCAGAGAGATAGATAAATAGTGTACGTGTGTGTGTACTGTATATGTGAACTGTGTTTCTCCACCCCTCCAGATTCTCAGCAAATATCCCATGCAGGAACTCTGGGATCGATAGGTCTGTCTCAGTCCAGATTCTCAGCGACTATCCCATGCAGGAACTCTGGGATCAATAGGTCTGTCTCAGTCCAGATTCTCAGCGACTATCCCATGCAGGAACTCTGGGATCAATAGGTCTGTCTCAGTCCAGATTCTCAGCGACTATCCCATGCAGGAACTCTGGGATCGATAGGTCTGTCTCAGTCCAGATTCTCAGCGACTATCCCATGCAGGAACTCTGGGATCGATAGGTCTGTCTCAGTCCAGATTCTCAGCGACTATCCCATGTAGGAACTCTGGGATCGATAGGTCTGTCTCAGTCCAGATTCTCAGCGACTATCCCATGCAGGAACTCTGGGATCGATAGGTCTGTCTCAGTCCAGATTCTCAGCGACTATCCCATGCAGGAACTCTGGGATTGATAGGTCTGTCTCAGTCCAGATTCTCAGCGACTATCCCATGCAGGAACTCTGGGATCGATAGGTCTGTCTCAGTCCAGGTTCTCAGCGACTATCCCATGCAGGAACTCTGGGATCGATAGGTCTGTCTCAGTCCAGGTTCTCAGCGACTATCCCATGCAGGAACTCTGGGATCGATAGGTCTGTCTCAGTCCAGGTTCTCAGCGACTATCCCATGCAGGAACTCTGGGATCAATAGGTCTGTCTCAGTCCAGGTTCTCAGCGACTATCCCATGCAGGAACTCTGGGATCAATAGGTCTGTCTCAGTCCAGGTTCTCACTTTATACAACTGATGTCTGCCACATTTCTAACACAGTTTACCCTCTCCCTCGGTCTCTTGAAAGCTTCCTCCTGAAACCTGCCTGCCTGCATTGTCGGCTAGCTTCTAACTACCACACACACACACACACACACACACACACACACACACACACACACACACACACACACACACACACACACACACACACACACACACACACACACACACACACACACACACACACACACATGGAAACACGGAAACACAGTTATATGGTGCTGCTACTATATGGCCGTCCATCATGTAGGACATAAACGACACCTCAGCACCTTGGGCTAATGTACCGTCGCTGCCACATTGAAAATACAGCATCCCCCTGTTCCATCTCTCTTCCTCTCTCCATCTCTCTTCCTCTCCATATCTTTCTTCCTCTACATGCACTTGTAGTAAGTAATACGACTCTGTTCCTACAGAAAGGCCTTGCAGGGCTGGTATTATACTCTGAATTGGCATCTCTCTCCATTTCTTTCTATGAAATGCTATGATAGAGAGAAGTGCTGGTTATGCTCTGAACCTGAATCTCACATTTAGAGATTCAATCAAATCAAGCGTTAACCGGCGATAGCAGACACCCGCATAGCGGATGTTTTTGCCGTGTCAGAGGTAGAACTGCCAAATCAGTGAGCAGCTGCACTTGCAATCATTATCACAAAGCCACACCCATCCCAATGGCGTTAGAAGTTCAGAACTAGAAAGTGTATATAGAAATAATAACAATCAAATTGAAAAATCATTCAACTAAATAATATGGTTTTCTACCATCCTAATTGAGGTGTAGATTACCTCTCACATTCCAGTATTCAAACTTGGAAACAAGGCTGTATGGGATTTCTGTTAATGCGACTTCATGCAGCCAATGGTAATGTCCGCTTTAGGTATAATGCCAGGAGCCGATTGTGGATTTGACAGCTGTGTAGCCGTTCCCCCTTTGACACCGCCAAAACAAGCGGATCTGATTTGATAAGAGCCTCTAATTCCAGTTATTGAACAGATACTGATCCTTGAGGCTTTTTATTGTACATTCAGACCGTTTAATTGTCCCAAATGTCATCCCATTTCCTATTACAAGACCGATTATCTAGCCTGCTAATATTGTTGCACTTGCTAAGTCTAAGGGTCGTAGGCCTAGTTAACTGCTCTGTAACCTGATTTAAAATCTGCATCTATATGAGAATTTTGCGTTTGTGCTCAGGAGGCAGTAACCTTACCTTAGGTGCAGTGACGGCTCTGTCTTGACTCCCGTGGGTCAGCTAGCCCAAGCGGATTATTGATTGTTCACAGAAAATAAATATATGTTACCCACCATCTCGATTCGGTCTTATGTAGCAAAATTTGAAATGTTTTTTTGTTGTTGCATTGGATAAGAGTAGAGACTCAAAATGGTACATCATACACTACAGTTGAGGAACAATGGGAAAGTAATTATTCTTTGAAGAATAAACTTGAAGAATAAACTAACCTCACTTTTGAAAAAAATGGCCCTCGAATGTTTTGGTACCTACTGGAGAGCTCTTTTTTGTCTACACCCATTCAGCATCGTTCACACCCTCTTAAGCCAGCATACTAATACAATTGCTCAGAGAAATAGATTTGGTTTAAACAAGTAATAAAACAAATCTAAAAAAGATATGGGTTGAAATGATTGGAGAACACACATCTTTCCAGATCCTTGATATCCTTCGTCTGCGCCTATGGACTGCAAACCACAGGCTTTCAATGGGTTTCAGGTCAGGAGACTGAGATGGCCATTGCAAAATGTTGATTTTGTGGTCAATTAAAAATGTATTTGTACATTTTGATGTGTGCTTGGGGTTATTGTCTTGCTGCAAGTTTCAGCATCCTGGCAGAGACAACCAGGTTTTGGGCTAAAATGTCCTGGTACTTGGTAAAGTTGATGATGCCATTGACCTTAACAAGAGCCTCATGACCAGTGCAAGCAAAACAGCCCCATAACATCAAAGATCCACCACCATATTTTACAGAAGGTATGGAGTTCTTTTCGACGCCAAAGCCACCGCTGGTTGTGCGTGGCCAAAGAGCTCTGTTTTCATGTCATCTGACCACAGCACCGGTTCCAATCCAAGTGCCAATGCCGTTTAGTAAACTCTAGGTGTTCACATTTGTTGCACAGCAATGGTCTATTTTAGAATACGGCCCCCTTACTAACAGACACACACACACACCCATATTTGACGCACTTCACCAAGAACCCCGTCAGATCGTCATTCCAGTTATGTCCAGAGTAGAGTTCTGTCAAAAGGCACCTCTGTTTTAAACTCCTCTGTTTGATGTCAAACTGACACAGAGACATCTGGAATGGTACTTTGGGGCCAGATTTTCTTTATTCTCCTCTGGTGTAGGAGTGTGTAAATCTATCATCATGTCTATTATTGTGTCAATCTTTATGTGGAAACGAAGATCATCAGGGATATTTCATATTTCCTTTTTATGGAAAGAATGTTCAATATAGAGAACTCCTCTTGGCACTCCTATTTCCATTTGACTGATTATTTCACAGAGACAGTGTGAGTAGCCTATACATATCTCCCAGACTAGGTAACACTCATCATGTTATAGTTTAGCTAGTGGGACTTGCAAAGCAAACAGAACTTTAATGAAACACTTACATGATAAGAGGTGTGTTGCCAACTCTGGTGTCTGCAGACTAGTCTTATGTCCAGCAATGAGATTGTTTTGTATGTGTGTGCGCATGTGTCGGCACACTATCAAAGCCGCGGCAGAGCCAGTTGGTTAGACCATTAGCTCTGTAGAAGGGAAACGTGATCGAGATCAGATGACCCCATTTAAATGAAGAATAGGAGTCTTAATGCAAAGTACCTGTGGGGCGAATGGTTCATCCATTTCCTCAAGTAATTTCCTCATGCTTGTGTGGCATGTTGAACTTATGTTAGTGTGTTTGTGTGTGTGTGTGTGTCTGTGTGAGTGTGTCTGTGTGTGTAAGTGAGTGAGTGTTTCCCTGCCTGCATACCTGCCTGCCTGTCATCCTGTGTGTCTGTTTTGATAGTGTGTTGGGGCCCAGATTGGAGAAACGTCAAATGTGACGTATATAAACTGATACCGGGCTGCAGTAACGGAGTAGGCTAATAGATTTAGAGACGGAAAGACATGTAAATGGAGTGGTTTATAATTTATAATCAGTTCTCTGCTCTGACCTGATGGAAAAAAGGCTAGGAGGCAGTAACAGAAACAGCTCATTGGGACTAAAAACTTATTTGAACTAAAAAACATTAGCATTCCTGTTTATTGAGGGAGGACACACACACACTTACAGGTGCACATGCTCACACACACACACGCACCATCTCTCACTCATCTGTTTTATCATCATCCATCACCAGCTCAGGGAGGTAGCATGGCATCAGACATAGGGAGGGAGAGAGAGAGGGTGAGAGAGACATAGACAAAGAGAGAGAGAGATAGGAGAGAGAGAGCAATAGAGAGAGAGAGAGATAGGAGAGAGAGGAGAGAGCGAGAGACAGAGAGAGAGGAAATAGAAAGCGAGCGAGAGAGAGAGAGAGAGAGAGAGAGAGAGAGAGAGAGAGAGAGAGAGAGCACATGACAGTCAGTCAGTCCATGAGATAATGAGTGCATCACCATTCCTGTCACTGTTGGGGTTGGCAAGGGGCACAGGTATTACATTCTCTACATACCCCTAACATATGCCAACCGTGCAAATCTATGCCAGGCATACTCCAGGGACTGTATGGAAATTGGATAAATCTGTTGTGTATGATACCTGAAAAATATACTAATCAAATCTCCATTCCTGTTTCTGTGTGCAAGTTGGCGAGGGGCACAGATCTTACTGTTGGCTGGTACATCTTCTCTGCAGTCCTTACCAGGCCACACTCCAGGGACTGCATGGAAATGACATTGTAGCTGAATATCTTTTGTATATGGTCCCTGACAAATCAACAAATCAAATCTCCATTCTTGTCGCTGTGTGTGGGTTGGCGAGGGGCTGGTAAATCCTCTCTGCATAACCCCCCAGTGCCAGCTCATGTCAGTCTTCTGGCATGCCAGGGACTACAGGCGTCAAATGTGTGTTGTGCATGTTCCCTGACAAATACACTAACAAAATCTCCATGTGCAAGATGGCGAGGGGCACAGGTCTTATGTCAGGCCATGCCAATCTATGCCAGACCGTGCCAGGCCATAAACTCCAGGGACTGTTGAAATATGCTATGTAGCTAAATAGCTAATTTGTTGCAGTATGTGTTTCTTGTGGTCCCTGATAAGTAAACATACATCTGTGTGTGGGTTAGCGAAAAGCACAGGTCTTACACTTGTACATCCTACTCTGCATCTCGCCAACTCATGATGCCAACCATACCAAGCAATGCCAGGGCTAGATGTCATGCTATTCTCCAGGGATAGCAGATGGAATTAGATATATAGCTAACTCTGCTGCAATATGTGTTTTGCTGGGTCCCTGACATATACAGTAAATGTAAAAAGTGTTGTGTTGGTTGGTGAAGGGCACAGGTCTTAGACTGGTGCATTGTATCTACAGTACATGCCAGGCCCATGCCAGGCCCATGCCAGGCCATAATGGACCGTGTAGATGGATATTTACTGTGTAGCTGTGATAAAGATGGTGCTATATTTGTTTTGCATGGTCAATAAGTGAAAAATGGTGTGTGTATTGGTGAAGATCACAGGTCTTAGACGGGTCACAGGTCCATCCTGCATGTTAGCCCAATGCCAGGGTGTGCCAGGCCATACTTAGCCCTGTAGTGTTAATGTGTTGCAATGTTGTACATGGTACCTGACCAATAAACTAAGCTGTGTGTGGATTGGCACGAGGCACAGGTCTTAAACTTGCCCCACTGCCAGGGCAAACCAGGATGTGCCAGCTCATACAACCTATAGGAAGACTAAACAGCTTCATATCCCCCTATCTGTGTCCTACACAGATCTACTGTAGTATTGAGCGAATCCACTGACCTATAAAGACAGGGAAGCTGAGACGATCAGTGGATGTGACAGTCAGGAAGGGTTACTACTGTTCTATCTGTGACAAAGAGAAGATATGTGAGAGAGAGAGAGGCAGAGAGAGAGAGAGAGAGAGAGAGAGAAAGAGAGAG
Organism: Salvelinus namaycush; assembly: GCF_016432855.1. Lineage (NCBI taxonomy): Eukaryota > Metazoa > Chordata > Actinopteri > Salmoniformes > Salmonidae > Salvelinus > Salvelinus namaycush. Next base: position 71,992,081 of record NC_052310.1, read on the forward strand.
AGAGAGAGACAAAGAGAAAGAGACACAGAGAGAGACAGAGAGAAAGAGAGAGAAAGAGAAAGAGAGACAGAGAGAGACAGAGAGAAAGAGAGACAGAGAGACAGAGAAAGAGAGACAGAGAGAGAGACAGAGAGAGACAGAGAGAAAGAGAGAGACAGAGAGAGAGAAAGAGTTTTAATGTATTTATTCTTGCTCGCAGATAAAACTGAAATGCAGAATTGACATTACTAAGAATTGCAAAACACTCATTTAAAATCCATAACACATAATACATGACAGAAATAGAATACACAACGCTTGAAATATTACAGGACATTTTTCATGATGAAAATTGAAATGTTAAAATGTGATTGTAAAAAATTAAATTTTCGGGAAAACCATTTAAGAGCGAGAGTTATTTTACAGTGGCAGTTCGTACAGACAATTATACAGGACATTTATACAGGACAATTATACAGGACAATTATACAGGACAGTTGTACAGGCCAGTTGTACAGGACATGTCACGCTCGCTATCCTCAAACTCCTTGTCATAGATCGACCAAGGCGCAGCGTGCATGTAGTTCCACATCTTTTAATAAAGTGAAACCGAAACAATCAAAAAACAAACAGGTAAACAGCAAAGAACGTGACGCAACCGAGGTGCACACAAACACACATGGAAAATAATTACCCACAAAACACAGGTGGGAAAAGGCTACCTAAGTATGGTTCTCAATCAGAGACAACGATAGACAGCTGCCTCTGATTGAGAACCACACCCGGCCAAACACATAGAAATAGAAAATCATAGAACATAGAACATAGACTGCCCACCCAAATCACACCCTGACCAAACCAAAATAGAGACATAAAACGCTCTCTACGGTCAGGGCGTGACAGTACCCCCCCCCCCCCCCCCCCCCCCCGCCAAAGGTGCGGACTCCGGCCGCAATACCTGAACATATAGGGGAGGGTCTAGGTGGGCATTTCTCCGCGGTGGCGGCTCTGGCGAGGGACGGGGACCCTCGCCGCCGACCCCGGACTGGGGACCCTCGTAGCGGGCCCCGGGCTGGAGGGAGACTCTGGCAGCTCCGGGCTGGAGGGAGACTCTGGCAGCTCCGGGCTGGAGGGAGACTCTGGCAGCTCCGGGCTGGAGGGAGACTCTGGCAGTTCCGGGCTGGAGGGAGACTCTGGCAGCTCCGGGCTGGAGGGAGACTCTGGCAGCTCCGGACAGGAGGGAGACTCTGGCAGCTCCAGACAGGAGGGAGACTGTGGCAGCTCCGGACAGGCGGGAGACTCTGGCAGCTCCGGACAGGAGTCTGGCAGCTCCGGACAGGAGTCTGGCAGCTCGCAGCTCCGGACAGGAGTCTGGCAGCTCCGGACAGGAGTCTGGCAGTTCCGGACAGTTATTGCCTTCTTCCTGTGGTGTAGCTGTGGAGCCAGGATAGTAACCATCACCCTCTGTCTTCTTCCTGTGGTGTAGCTGTGGAGCCAGGCTAGTAACCTTGGACAAAGTTCAATGTCAAACAGTTGTTGCAGGACAGAGAGAAACAAACACAGAGAGCGAGACAGACAGAGACATAGAGACAGGGTGAGAGAGAATGAGATGAAATTAGATCCTAAATGAGATGCTCAAACTCACGAGTGCAAAATTTCAATTGGCTATATTAAAACTGTTTAATTTGATCCTGAGTGTAGGTTATTTCCCTGGCATCTGGAATCAAGGACTCATAACCCCGAACTTTAAGAACGGAGACAAATTTGACCCAAACAATTACAGAGGCATTTCTGTGAACAGTAACCTGGGGAAGGTTTTCTGTAGTATTATCAATGTAAGAAAAAACTTCCTTAAACTTCCTTAATAAGCACAATGTCTTGAGTAAAAGCCAAATTGGATTTATACCAAAACATCGCACAACTGATCATATTTACACCCTACACACCCTGATAGATAAACATGTCAACCAAAATAATACCAAAATATACGCTTGCTTTATTGACTTCCAAAAAGCATTTGATTCTATTTGGCATACATATATATATACATATTTGGTTCTACAAAGTTATTGAAGGTGGTGTAGTGGGTAAAACATATGACATAATTAAATCAATGTATACTGGCAATACGTGCAGCATAAAAATTGGTAAGAAAATAAAATAATTCTTTAACCAGGGGCGGGGCCTTCGCCAGGGTTGCAATCTGAGCCCTGCACTCTTCAATATTTACATTAACGAATTGGCCACTATTCTAGAAAAGTCCTCAGCCCCTGGTGTTAGTCTCCACAATTCAGAAGTTACATGTCTACTCTTCGCAGATGACCTATGCCTGCTGTCACCCACAGCACATGGCATACAGCAGAGCCTGGACCTGCTAGAGCAGTACTGACAGACCTGGGCCCAAAAAGACCCCAAAATGACTAAAATAAGGATTTTCCAGAGAAGATCCAGATCTCAGGGAATTAGACCAAAGTTCTCAATTGGTACAATATATAGAGTACTGTACACACTACAATTACTTAGGTTTAAAAATAAGCTCAACTGGACACCTTAATGAGGCAGTGAATGAACTGAGAGAGAAAGCACGCAGGGCATTCTACGCCATTAAAAAGCAAATTCAAATTGAAATACCTATTAACATTGGCTAAAACTAATTGAATATGTCATTGAACCAATTGCACTTTATGGCAGCGAGGTGTGGGGTCCACTTGCAAATAAAAAGATTTCATCAAATGGGACAAACACCCCATTGAAACCCTGCATGCTGAGTTCTGTAAGATACTCCTACATGTCCAGAGGAAAACTACAAACAATGCATGCAGGGCAGAATTAGGCCAATATCCACTAATAATAAAAACTCAAAAAAGAGCAATTAAGTTTTTGAAACATCTAAAATGCAGTGACCCCCTCTCATATTGTCACGCCCTGACCGTAGATTGCTTTGTATGTTTCTATTTTTTGTTTGGTCAGGGTGTGATGTGGGTGGGCATTCTATGTTTGTATGTCTAGGTTTTTTTATTTCTATGTTTTGGCCTGGTATGGTTCCCAATCAGAGGCAGCTGTCTATCGTTGTCTCTGATTGAGAACCATACTTAGGTAGCCTGTTTTCCCACTGGTAGCTGTGGCTGGTTATTTTCTGTTTAGTGTTTGTTGCACCTGTCAGAACTGTTTCGGTTATTCCTTTTGTTATTTTGTATTCAGTGTTCAGTTTCGAATAAATAATATGAACACGTATCACGCTGCACCTTGGTCCTCACCTTCTTCCGACAACAGCCGTTACACATATCATTACCAAGCCCTGCAATGCCAAGAGCTGAGCAAAGAAAAGAGTCCCCTCATCCAGCTGGTCCTGGGGCTGAGTTCACAAACCTGTTCTACTAACACACTGAAGCCTCAGGACCAGAACATCCAATCAATCAGGATAAACCAAATTACAACACAGTCAAAACAAAACTATATTGCTTATTGGGAAACACAAGCACAAACACAAAGCAAAATGCAGTGCTATCTGGCCCTAAATCGACAGTACACCGTGGCTAAATATTTGACCGTGGTTACTGATCAAAACCTTAGAAAAACCTTGACAAAGTACAGGCTCAGTGAGCACAGCCTTGCCATTGAGAAGGGTAGACACAGGAAAACCTGGCTCCCTGTAGAGGAAAGGCTGTGCAACCACTGCACAACAGCAGAACCTGAGACGGAGCTGCATTTCCTGACAAAATGTCAAAAATATAAAACAATTAGAGAGTGTCATTTTCCCAAATTTGAAACCCTTATTCAAGGTTTCAAAGACCTCTCTGATGAGGATAGGCTACCCATCCTGTTGGGGGAGGATGTAGAGAGCTGTGGGTTGGCAGCGCACTACATTGCTGCCTGCCATAAGTTGAGGGACAGTGTCTGACAGACCAATCAACCTGCACATGTACTCTACTGTATGCTTATTGTTATTGTTGAATGTATGGTTATTTTGACCCTTGGTTATTGTTGTTACTGTTGTCCCGTTGACAATTTTGATTCTCATTTTATTTATTTTTATATTGTAAATATCCAAAATAAGCTTTGGCAATATGTACATTGTTACGTCATGCCAATAAAGCGAATTGAATTGAATTGAATTGAATTGAATTGAATTGAATTGAGAGAGAGAGAGAGAGAGAGAGAGAGAGAGAGAGAGAGAGAGAGAGAGAGAGAGAGAGAGAGAGAGAGAGAGAGAGAGAGAGAGAGAGAGAGAGAGAGAGACAGAGACAGAGACAGAGACAGAGACAGAGACAGAGACAGAGACAGAGACAGAGACAGAGCTGCATTTCCTATTACACTGTGACAAATACTCAGACCTAAGAGAATATTTCTTTCCCAAAATTATAATTCAATACAAAGAATTTGAAACTATAAAAGATAAAGAAAAAATCAAATATTTATTGGGTGAAAAGCCAAAATGTGCAGTTTTGGGAGCCAAATATGTGTCCTCCTGCCACAACCTGAGAGACAGCCAGTGAAGAGTGCAAAGTAATGTTGATAATATTTCCCATCTTGTTTTGTTTTGTCTTTCATACCAGGTCATGTGTCTTCTTAGTCATGTTGAGACTGGTCTACTGCCGTTGCTTTAATGTATTGTTGTTCTGATTAATATTGTTGTTGTAGTTGTTGTTAATGGTAATCCCATGTCCACTACTACTATTATTATTGCTGTTGGTCCCACCATTTATTTATATATAAATATATATTAGAGAGAGAGACTTGGGTTAACCAGAGAGAGAGAGAGGGAGTCAATGAAAGTTTCGCACTGTAGAAATGGACACTATATTGTGTTAGGCTGTTACTGTGCTTTCAGATTGGTCTTCATATATTGACAATATTCAAATTAGATGGAACCAAAATATATATATATATATATCCATGTAGAGACTTTCTCTCTCTCTCTCTCTCTCTCTCTCTCTCTCTCTCTCTCTCTCTCTCTCTCTCTCTCTCTCTCTCTCTCTCTCTGTCTCTCTGTCTCTCTCTCTGTCTCTCTCTCTGTCTCTCTCTCTGTCTCTCTCTCTGTCTCCCTGTCTCTCTCCCTCTCTCTATCTCTCTCTCTCTCTCTCTCTCTCTCTCTCTCTCTCTCTCTCTGTCTCTCTCTCTCTCTCTCCTATTCCCTTTATAGTACACTACTTTTGACCAGGGCCCATAGACTGCTATTTGGGATGCAGACATTGTGTTTGGGCTGGCTTTACTTTAGACTATTTGCTTTTGTGAGTGTTTCATGGCTGTATATTCATGTCACTAGCTATTTTATAAATCAAATCTTACAGTTCTTTGGCTGCCTCTTGACGGGAGCAACAGGGATCGCTCAAAGCCTGAGCAAGTCAAATACTGTCTGTTTCTATTTGAAAGAACCATTTCTGAAAGCGCTGCTAAAACATTTGATGCCTGAAGTGAGCTGTACTCCAGTTGTGTCTACATTGGCTTACTTGGTGGAATGGGGATAACTGGAAACAATTTGTTCAGCATTTAGCATACGGGAAAAGACTGAGGCGCATTATACATTACAATGTTTACATTATTAACATATAGATAGCTGATTTGTCATATTTTATACATTGTGAATCCGGCAGTGCAGCTACAGTATATAATCTTCTTAATACAGTGTTTTACTGTGTGTGTGCGTGTGTGTGTGTGTGTGTGAGTGTGTGTGTGTGTGTGTGTGTGTGTGTGTGTGTGTGTGTGTGTGTGTGTGTGTGTGTGTGTGTGTGTGTGTGTGTGTGTGTGTGTGTGTGTGTGTGTGTACAGTTATATGCTGATGAAATAATCCAGCTTAATGTTTTACTATGAGGAATTAACCAGGTGACACACACACACAGACCCTTTAGTTTGTTATCATGTTTATTTAGTAACAGTGAGCTGAGCAGCCATCCAGAAGAACTTAGATTAGTATTTACCAACAGTGGTCTTCTTGTTAGAGCAGTTGTTTGTTTCGCTCTCCTCCGTTGACTTTTTCTTCTATCACTCCTTCTCACTGTGAAATAGGCTCTTTCCCTGTCCTCTCCTTTCCTCATTTCCTCTCCTTCATATCCTTCACTGATCTGAAAAAACTGACCAGGTTAAAAGCCAGCATAGTGATGGGCCAACTTCCTCCATATTGTTTTCACTTATTAAGTCCAATCAGTAGAAATGAGGAAATGAGAGGATGGAGAAGGAGACAAGTACACGGTTTTAAAAACCCTTGAGAAGGAGTCAAAGTACAACAGAAAGGTATTGCTTTGAAAAGTGCAAGACTTCAGACATCAGCACTTTCTCTGTCCTCTCTCCTGAGCTTAGTGGCATCTATCATAGTGTTCTAAAAGCACAATGTCTTCCTTTGATGTATGAGCCCGGGCATTTTGTTCAAAGGGCTAACCTTCTCTGGGCATCTTCTTTGAAATGATAATGTGATGGTTGCTCAGCACAGCCGCAGGAGGAGCAGAGGGCGACCCACACACACACACACACACATGCACACATGCACACATGCACACATGCACACACTAGCAGCAGCTCCTGCCAGACTGACTGGGTCGATCAATGTCAAACGCAAGGAGCATACCACCGCTGACCACCACTTCACCTCTAGTCTGACTGACTGGCTGGCTGGCTGGATCTCTGGCTGGCTGACTAGCTGGCTGTTTGGCTGACGGACTGACTTCATTATTGACTGACTGACGGATAGACTGACGTACTGACTGACTGTCTGTCAAGCCTTCTACTGGAAGCTGTCTGCCTGCCCATCCCTGGTAGAAGAAGTGGAGAAGGCAGGACCTTTAGTTCGAAATCATCTCAAACAAGTACCATAATAATGATAGAGCAGCTGGTAGGATGTCTCAATGAAACTGTTACATCAGTATCACCAGTGGAACCCTATCCTCTAATTCATGCAAAGCCACTTCTAAATGAGCTCTGAATATTACTGGAGTTAATTAAAATAGTCATGCCAAAGTTCAACCTGACTACCTACGCTGTCTCACAGTCATTTGCACTGGGAATGAGATGTGGAAACAATCTCTCTCAACTGCCTACACACAGACACACACACACAGACACACACAGACACACACACACACAGACACACACAGGCACACACAGACACACACACAGACACACACAGACACACACAGACACACACACAGACACACACACAGACACACACAGACACACACACAGACACACACAGACACACACAGACAGACACACACAGACACACGCTCTCTCTCTGAGTCCACTGCAGACCCACCTTGCAACGAACCCATAAAGCGTCACCAAAAACAACCAGCTACACTGGAAAAGTTCTCTTCTTTTTGCCATGCTTGTGAATTCCTCACACTGTTTTTAATTTGTCTTCTCTATCTTAGACCCATATCGCATACCAGGTGCCCCGTGCAGAGTGTGTGTGTGTGTGCTGGTGTCAGTTTTGGTGTGTGTGTTCTCCTGCCTGGCTAACAGATGAGCTGTCATGCCTGGGCACCCATGCCCATAATTAAATTGGGGCCGATGCCAGCCGTGCCAGCTAGAGTCAGATGTGTGTGTGTGTGTGTGTGTGTGTGTGTGTGTGTGTGTGTGTGTGTGTGTGCGTGCGTGCGTGCGTGCGTGCGTGCGTGCGTGCGTGCATCAGACGTGCCAGCTATTCGGCATGTGCACTAGCTACATGCTTTTCCTTCTTGATGCAGTCACAAACAATACTAGGGACAGGTTGACCTAGCAACATGATATCTCCAGCTGGAAAGGGAGAAGGGGGATGACTGCCTACAGATGTAGGATATTAATTTGATTACTCTTTTGTCGATGAAAATGTTCCTGCCCAGCAGGAAATGCAACCTTGTCGTCTATTCAAGGTTTAATAATGCTTCCAAAGTTTGTAATTTCCTCTTTACAATTCCAGACTTGATTTGCAATAACATAAAAATGTATCAACCCCTATAAAAAATATCCATGAATTATAATCCACATACAGTAATAATTAACATTTCCTGTTGCTAAAGGATTATATTCCTGCTGTAGCAAACTGGCTCAAATTAAGATCCTACATCTGTACTTAGCCCAGGAATAGGGCTCCCTAGATGGCCCAGGGGGTACCAAGAGCCCCTAATGTAATTACACACATGGAATGCAATTGCAATAGGAATTGATCCATTCATTTGAATGAATTACTGTATATCGTATATGCAATAGGCTAACGTATATGACATGTTAACACAGTATACACATTAATAAAGATTCAGCGAAAACAGTACCGTTCTTTGTATTGTATACCGGAGATTGATGAAGTAAGAGGAGAGTGAAATAATACAGGGATGGATAGCCATAAAACAGAGCAGGCAGGGGAAGAGAGAGGAGACCCATGGGTAGGTGGGTGGGCCATATCCAAGCCTTATTACAGGCCGTAATTACACACACCTGAGCCCGCACAACTAGAGCATACAGGCCCTGCACACAGGCCCTGAGACAAGTCTGCCTGCATGCTGCTGTTGTAACGGTCGTCTTTCGGTGAGAGAGTGGACCAAGGCGCAGCGGGTGATGAATACATAATGATTTATTTGACAAGACGAACACTGACACGAAATACACTTGATAATTACAAAATAACAAACGCACGTAGACAGACCTGAACTAACGAACTTACATAAACACGAAGAACGCATGAACAGGAACAGACTACATAAAACGAACGAACAAACCGAAACAGTCCCGTGTGGTGCACGTACACAGACATGGAAGACAACCACCCACAACAAACAATGTGAAACAACCTACCTTAATATGGCTCTCAATCAGAGGAAACGCCAAACACCTGCCTCTAATTGAGAGCCATACCAGGCAACCCATTAACCCAACATAGAAAACACATAACATAGACTACCCACCCAAACTCACGCCCTGACCAATTAAACACATACCAAACAACAGAAAACAGGTCAGGAACGTGACAGAACCCCCCCCTCAAGGTGCGAACTCCGGGCGCACCCCTAAAACTCAAGGGGAGGGTCTGGATGGGCATCTGTCCGCGGTGGCGGCTCCGGCGGTGGACGAGGACACCATTCCACCACTGTCTTTGTCCCTCTCCTTAGAGTCCTTTGAGTGGCGACCCTCGCCCCCGACCATGGTCCAGGAACCTTCACTAAGGCCCCTCCTACATAGAGGAGACAACTCAGGAACGAGAGGTAGCTCAGGCCAGAGAGGTAGCTCAGGACAGAGAGGTAGCTCAGGACAGAGAGGTAGCTCAGGACAGAGAGGTAGCTCAGGACAGAGAGGTAGCTCAGGACAGAGAGGTAGCTCAGGACAGAGAGGTAGCTCAGGACAGAGAGGTAGCTCAGGACAGAGAGGTAGCTTAGGACAGAGGGACAACTCTGTACTAATGGCAGCTCCGGACTGGGTGGCAGCTCCGGACTGGGTGGCGGCTCCGGACTGTAGGGCGGCTCCGGACTGTAGGGCGGCTCATGACTGTAGGGCGGCTCATGACTGTAGGGCGGCTCATGACTGGAGGGCGGCTCATGACTGGAGGGCGGCTCATGACTGGAGGGCAGCTCATGACTGGAGGGCAGCTCATGACTGGAGGGCAGCTCATGACTGGAGGGCAGCTCATGACTGGAGGGCAGCTGTGACCTACAGCATGGTCAAGTAAGTTCATGTTTCTGACGTTTTCGGACCACTAAACAACTATTGATTTAGAACCACAGAGAGTTACTGCAAGTTGCAAAAAAACAGGAGCTGCCTCCACTATTCCAGCACCATTTCAACTTCAACATTTCAACATCATCAAATCACCTCTGCTTAGTCTAATACAGTGACAACTAAAAGATACCAAAAACAATTTAGTCCAATCAATGTAAGCTAAATATGGTGTGGCTGTCCATGGTTCTGATTTCTGTGTGTGTGTATGTGCGTGCACGTTTGCGGAAGTAGAAAAACATGTTGACTCATGCCAATGCCATCCTCCTCTCTTTCATGTTGATGAAATGGTATATCACTCTGTCATACAGTACACACTTTTATGTTTTGTTGCCCTAGGCTACCTGGCTAAAATGCTTGCTCGCTAGTCTAACTTCCATTCATGGGCAACACTAGCTAGTTAACATTAGCCTGTTACATCTAGCTACATATTGAACTTCCATCCTCTCAGGTCAGGGGCACAATGTATACATTTATGGTTAGATCAGAATCTGAGATATTATCATTGGCCAGTACGGAGAATTAAGTAAAACCATATGTCCAAATCCCTATCTCCATCCATGGATAATTTAGGAAAGGGACAATTTTAGAGGACAACAACAACAACACAACGAGATGCAACAATTCAAGTTGTTTCTGTCAATGACATGCAATTTGATAGGAGTGACGCCAAGTCAAAACTGGCTTCCTTTGACACTTGTTTTTGGTGCACCTGGGCCATTCATAGTTGAGCTCACTCAGTTTAGCTCAATGCTGATTGGCTATTATTTTCTACTTTTTTTAAATCAAGTGAGCCCAAATGCTTGCTGGCTTCCCTTGCACTCAATGCTACGGTGGCAAAAATGTCATACTCTTTTGAACCAAACAGCATCAGATAGATGGCCTACACATACAGAGACTGAGGGGCGCTGTTTCGCTTGCTCGGATGCTTTCTCCAGTGAGATACATTCAGCCTCTTGTGAATTGAAGGAAATTTATGAAACACAGAAAGACAAATAATTCCATGATTTTTCTTTTTTTCGTGGTAAATTTTTTGGGGAAGCCTGGCTTCCCTTGGCATCTATGAGTACACACCCCTGTATGTCATGTCCATACACACCGGAACATATGCTTGATTAATCAGAGATACATACAGTGCATTTGGAAAATATTCAGACGCCTTCACTTTTTCCACATTTTGTTACGTTACAGCCTTATTCTAAAGATGATTTAAAAAATGCAATCCTCATCAATCAACACACAATACCCCATAATGACAAAGTGAAAACAGGATTGTGTCGAGGCACAGATATGGGGAAGTGTACCAAAAAATGCCTGCAGCATTGAAGGTCCCCAAGAACACAGTGGCCTCCATCATTCTTAAATGGAAGAAGTTTGGAACCACCAAGACTCTTCCTAGAGCTGGCCGCCTGGCCAAACTGAGCAATCGGGGGAGAAGGGCCTTGGTCAGGAAGGTGACCAAAAACCCGATGAACTCTGGAGCTCTGTCAGAGAACCTTCCAGAAGGACAACCATTTCTGCAGCACTCCACCAATCAGGCCTTTATGATAGAGGGGCCAGACGGAAGCCACGCTTGGAGTTTGCCAAAAGGCACCTAAAGGACTCTCAGACCATGAAAAACATGATTCTCCGGTCTGATGAAACCAAGATTGAACTCTTTGGCCTGAATACCAAGCATCACGTCTGGAGGAAATATGGCACCGTCCCTACGGTGAAGCATGGTGGTGGCAGCATCATGCTGTGGGGAAGTGTTTCAGCGGCAGGGACTGGGAGACTAGTCAGGATTGATGGAAAGATGAACGGAGCAAAGTACAGAGAGATCCTTGATGAAATCCTGCTCCAGAGCACTCAGGACCTCAGACTGGGGCGAAGGTTCACCTTCCAACAGGACAACGACCCAAAGCACACAGCCAAGACAATGTAGGAGTGGCTTTGGGACAACTCTCTGAATGTCCTTGAGTGGCCCAGCCAGAGCCCGGACTTGTACCCGACCGAACATCTCTGGAGAGACCTGAAAATAGCTGTGCAGCGACGCGCCTCATCCAACCTGACAGAGTTTGAGATGATCTGCAGAGAAGAATGGGAGAAACTACCCAAATACAGGTGTGACAAGATTGAAGCATCATACCCAAGAAGACTCAAGGCTGTAATCACTGCCAAAGGTGTTTCAACAAAGTACTGGGTCTGAATACTTATGTCAATGTAATATTTCAGTTTTATTTGTAATACATTTACAAAAATATCTAAAAACATGTTTTCTCTTTGTCATTATGGGATATTGATTTTAGATTGATTTTATAATAAGGCTGTAACGTAACAAAATGTGGAAAAAGTCAAGGGGTCCGAATACTTTCCCGAATGCACTGTAAACCTCTAATATGTGTGCGCACTTGGCGATACATGAACGGACAATAGCACACTTGTACTTCTCGCCCTCAAATTTGTTTAATCTCTTAACAAAACAGTATTGACTACACATATTGCCTACAGATGATGTTAATACACTATCTTCAACCTCCAGGGATTTTTTTAGCTAAAATGAAATATACTGTACATAAGCTTATATTACTTAAAAGACTAATAAATACTGATGTTCTTTAAAGTTGCAATAAGTAACTTTTTGGCCGATCCAACCAAATTCACACAGAAATGTGTATTATAGATCTGTCATTCTCATTGAAAGCAAGTCTAAGAAGCGGTAGATCTTTTCTATGTGCTCTATTTCTATGCTTTCCGGTCTATTACTTGCGATTTTGTACACCAGCTTCAAACAGCTGAAAATACAATATTTTTGCTCATATTTCATGGCCTCCCGAGTGGCGCAGCTTTCTAAGGCATTGCATCGCAGTGATAGAGGCATCACTACAGACCCGGGTTTGATCCCGGGCTGTATCACAACCGGCCATGATCGGGAGTCCCATAGGGCCCAGCGTCGTCCGGGTTTGGCAGGGAGGGCTTTACTTGGGTCATCGCGCTCTAGTGACTCCTTGTGGTGGGTCAGGCACCTCCAGGCTGACCTCAGTAGTCAGTTGAACAGTGTTTCCTCTGACACATTGGTGCATCTGGCTTTGCCTCTCCCGAGCCTGTTGAGGAATTGCAGCGATGAGACAAGATCGAAAAAGGGGGTAAAGTAACAACCCCCAAAAATGTATATACAGTATATATATGTTTCACAGCGGTTTAGATGGTACAATGACTCACTATACTTTCTTGTTTAGTCACATAAAGTGAAATTAGGCAAACTATTCAAATTTTAGCAACCAGGAAATTATTTCTGCATAGTGCACCTTTAAAACTAATTGACAGATGGTATATTTGATGACCAGTACTAGTCCTTGGGCCAGAGGGCCAAATTTCACAAATGTTAGGTCTGGCTCATGGACTAGTGGGCCTACTGGGGTGACTCTGACTTAACTGTGGTAAACAGCCCCCGGATTCTGTTCTGACTCACCCCAGTGTGTGTTGGGTGTTTTGACCTGCTGAAGCACACACACACACACACACACACACACACACACACACACACACACACACACACACACACACACACACACACACACACACACACACACACACACACACACACACACACACACATCCATCGGAAGCGGAGGTTGGGAAAGTTAATGGCAGACTAATTAGATAGCTGGGATCACTGCATGGTCGCCAGACTGCTCATTACTCATCAATGATTGGACGACCGTTGCCGGACCGTTGCCAAAGGGGGAGTGAGAGATGATTGGCTCCCAGGTTGCAGATGGGAGAGGCTGTGGGGTACACATGAAACCTTTGTGCTGCTGAATAATAAGTGTACACCCTGTATTTCTGCTTGGTAGAGAACTATATGACTCTCATCTAGAACTATATGACTCTCATCTAGAACTATATGACTCTCATCTAGAACTATATGACTCTCATCTAGAACTATATGACTCTCATCTAGAACTATATGACTCTCATCTAGAAATATATGACTCTCATCTAGAACTATATGACTCTCATCTAGAACAATATGACTCTCATCTAGAACTATATGACTCTCATCTAGATCTATATGACTCTCATCTAGATCTATATGACTCTGGGTGGATCTTCAAAGCGAAGCAGTGGACGACCATCATAGGATGAGAGTCAGTCTGTGTGGAGAGTTAGCCGGCTGGTGAAGACCTTTTAGACTTTTGGGGATTTTGGCAGAAAGTATAAGTAATCATTGAGGGAGAGGAGACATGGGATCCAGAGAAAAGATATAACTATAATACATCATATACTGTAAACGTAACTTGGTCCATTTAGTTTTTTAAACGACGCATAACCACAGTTGTCCGTGAGCCATGTCTGTGAGTCCATCCATCCTCTGCCAGTGGTCTGGTGAAAATCAATGCTTGTGTCCCAAATGGCACCCTGTTCTCCATATAGTGCAATACTTTTGACCAGAGCACAATTGGCCCGGTCAGTAGTAGTGTACTATGTAGGGAATAGGGTGCCATTTGGGACGCAGCCCATGTCTTTTTACTGCAAAGGTTTCAAAGTAAGGGTGAAATTACTTTTCCATGAAAGAGAAAAATTGAAGGTCTGTTGAAGTCTGCTGAGTTGAATTTCACGTTTTCTTTAAATAGAGAACATCCATTTACCGTTTAGCAATAATGGCAGTTTAGACATGGTTAAACTCTCAGTGGCATTCTCTGATCTGTGTGTCTTTTCTGATTTGGACACATGCAGTACATACTGTAGACTCATCTCTGGAGAGAGAGTGAGAGAGAGGGAGGGGGGATGGAGAGAAAGAAAGCATTTGCTCATTCTTTCTCTCCCTCAGGTCCAGGTCTTGTATTTGTATGTGTGTGTGAGGCATGAGTGACCTAAGACTCCAACCCACAGCTCTCTGCGTCCTCCCCCAACAGGACGGGTAGCCTACTCTCATCAGAGGTCTTTGAAACCTTGAATAGGGGTTTCAAATTTGGGGAAATGACACTCTCTAATTGTTTTATATTTTTGACATTTTGTCAGGAAATGCAGCTCCGTCTCAGGTTCTGCTGTTGTGCAGTGGTTGCACAGCCTTTCCTCTACAGGGAGCCAGGTTTTCCTGTGTCTACCCTTCTCAATGGCAAGGCTGTGCTCACTGAGCCTGTACTTTGTCAAGGTTTTTCTAAGGTTTTGATCAGTAACCACGGTCAAATATTTAGCCACGGTGTACTGTCGATTTAGGGCCAGATAGCACTGCATTTTGCTTTGTGTTTGTGCTTGTGTTTCCCAATAAGCAATGTAGTTTTGTTTTGACTGTGTTGTAATTTGGTTTATTCTGATTGATTGGATGTTCTGGTCCTGAGGCTTCAGTGTGTTAGTAGAACAGGTTTGTGAACTCAGCCCCAGGACCAGCTGGATGAGGGGACTCTTTTCTTTGCTCAGCTCTTGGCATTGCAGGGCTTGGTAATGATATGAGAGGGGGTCACTGTATTTTAGATGTTTCAAAAACTTAATTGCTCTTTTTTAAGTTGATATTGGCCTAATTCTGCCCTGCATGCATTGCTTGTAGTTTTCCTCTGGACATGTAGGAGAATCTTACAGAACTCTACATGCAGGGTTTCAATGGGGTGTTTGTCCCATTTGGTGAAATCTTGTTTTGCAAGTGGACCTCACATCTCGCTGGCATAAAGTGCAATTAGTTCAATTACACATTCAATTAGTTTTAGTCAAATTTTTATAGGTATTTCAATTTGAATTCGTTTTTTAATGGCGTAGAATGCCCTGCGTGCTTTCTCTCTCAGTTCATTCACTGCCTCATTAAGGTGTCCAGTTGAGCTTATTTTTAAACCTAAGTAATTGTAGTGTGTGCAGTACTCTATATATTGTACCAATTGAGAACTTTGGTCTAATTCCCTGATATCTGGATCTTCTAAGGGAAAATCATTATTTTAGTCATTTTGGTGTTTACTGCCAGGGCCCAGGTCTGGCAGTACTGCTCTAGCAGGTCCAGGCTCTGCTGTAGGCCATGTGCTGTGGGTGACAGCAGGCATAGGTGATCTGCGAAGAGTAAACATTTAACCTCTGAATTGTGGAGAATAACACCAGGGGTTGAGGATTTTTCTAGAATAGTGGCCAATTCGTTGATGTAAATATTGAAGAGGGCAGGGCTCAGATTGCAACCCTGGTGAAGGCCCCGCCCCTGAATTCTGTTATTTTCTTGACAATTTTAATGCTGCACGTATTGCCAGTATACATTGATTTAATTATGTCATATGTTTTACCCCCTACACCACTTTCAATAACTTTGTAGAACAGTTCTGTATGCCAAATAAAATCAAATGCTTTTTGGAAGTCTCTTTCTCTCTCTCTCTCTCTCTCTCTCTCTCTCTCTCTCTCTCTCTCTCTCTCTCTCTCTCTCTCTCTCTCTCTCTCTCTCTCTCTCTCTCTCTCTCTCTCTCTCTCTCTCTGACTGTCTCTCTCTCTCTCTCTCTGACTGTCTCTCTCTCCCTCTCTCTCTCTCTCTCTCTCTCTCTCTCTCTCTCTCTCTCTCTCTCTCTCTCTCTCTCTCTCTCTCTCTCTCTCTCTCTCTCTCTTGTATTTACAATGGTGTGTGTGTGTGTTTGTGAGTGTGTGTGTGTTCATCAAGGCATCAAGGGCCGAATCAAATCAAATGTATTTGTAACATACACATGGTTAGCAGATGTTAATGCGAGTGTAGCGAAATGCATGGACAGTCCGTTTTAGAATGGGATTTCCTTGGGTGCTGCTGTCCTGTAGCAGACACTCACTCACTTTCACACACACACAGACACACAGACACACAGACACACACACACACACACACACACACACACACACACACACACACACACACACACACACACACACACACACACACACAGACACACACACACACACACACACACACACACACACACACACACACACACACACACACACACACACACACACACACACAAACACTTGTAAAAGTTGAACTCAGCTACAGCTCCTGTGGGATGCTTTTGACATTTCAGTATGCAGCACTATCTGACCGTATTGTCACATTGCCCACAATCTGTTAGTCAGACAGACTAGACTTCAACGGAGTATAAAACCTTTCTTTCATTTTCTTCCCGAGGTTGAGGGGGTAAGACTGAGAGAAAGAGAGAGAAAGCCCAACATTATATTAACAATGCCTCCCCCAAGACATCCAGCAAAATAAAATGTTACAATTCTACATTAAAACTGTTAACATTTACCTCCGAAGTGAGAGCGGCGTAGACCAGAAAGTATTAATAGATGGATGGATGTCTGAGTGCCAAAAAGGTTGTCAGCCTCTTTGAATCAGATACCTGTGTGTATCAATTCAATTCAATTCAATTCAATTCAAGGGGCTTTATTGGCATGGGAAACATGTGTTAACATTGCCAAAGCAAGTGAGGTAGACAATACACAAAAGTGAAACAAACAATACAAATTAACAGTAAACATTACACATACAGAAGTTTCAAAACAATAAAGACATTACAAATGTCATATTATATATATACAGTGTTGTAACAATGTACAAATGGTTAAAGCACACAAGTTAAAATAAATAAGCATAAATATGGGTTGTATTTACAATGGTGTTTGTTTCTTGTGGCAACAGGTCACAAATCTTGCTGCTGTGATGGCACACTGTGGAATTTCACCCAGTAGATATGGGAGTTTATCAAAATTGGATTTGTTTTCGAATTCTTTGTGGATCTGTGTAATCTGAGGGAAATATGTGTCTCTAATATGGTCATACATTGGGCAGGAGGTTAGGAAGTGCAGCTCAGTTTCCACCTCATTTTGTGGGCAGTGTGCACATAGCCTGTCTTCTCTTGAGAGCCATGTCTGCCTACGGCGGCCTTTCTCAATAGCAAGGCTATGCTCACTGAGTCTGTACATAGTCAAAGCTTTCCTTAAGTTTGGGTCAGTCACAGTGGTCAGGTATTCTGCCACTGTGTACTCTCTGTTTAGGGCCAAATAGCATTCTAGTTTGCTCTGTTTTTTTGTTAATTCTTTCCAATGTGTCAAGTAATTATCTTTTTGTTTTCTCATGATTTGGTTGGGTCTAATTGTGCTGTTGTCCTGGGGCTCTGTGGGGTGTGTTTGTGTTTGTGAACAGAGCCCTAGGACCAGCTTGCTTAGGGGACTCTTCTCCAGGTTCATCTCTCTGTAGGTGATGGCTTTGTTATGGAAGGTTTGGGAATCGCTTCCTTTTAGGTGGTTGTAGAATTTAACGGCTCTTTTCTGGATTTTGATAATTAGTGGGTATCGGCCTAATTCTGCTCTGCATGCATTATTTGGTGTTCTACGTTGTACACGGAGGATATTTTTGCAGAATTCTGCATGCAGAGTCTCAATTTGGTGTTTGCCCCATTTTGTGAAATCTTGGTTGGTGAGCGGACCCCAGACCTCACAACCATAAAGGGCAATGGGCTCTATGACTGATTCAAGTATTTTTAGCCAGATCCTAATTGGTATGTTGAAATTTATGTTCCTTTTGATGGCATAGAATGCCCTTCTTGCCTTGTCTCTCAGATCGTTCACAGCTTTGTGGAAGTTACCTGTGGTGCTGATGTTTAGGCCGAGGTATGTATAGTTTTTTGTGTGCTCTAGGGCAACGGTGTCTAGATGGAATTTGTGGTCCTGGCGACTGGACCTTTTTTGGAACACCATTATTTTGGTCTTACTGAGATTTACTGTCAGGGCCCAGGTCTGACAGAATCTGTGCAGAAGATCTAGGTGCTGCTGTAGGCCCTCCTTGGTTGGTGACAGAAGCACCAGATCATCAGCAAACAGTAGACATTTGACTTCGGATTCTAGTAGGGTGAGACCGGGTGCTGCAGACTGTTCTAGTGCCCGCGCCAATTCGTTGATATATATGTTGAAGAGGGTGGGGCTTAAGCTGCATCCCTGTCTCACCCCACGACCCTGTGTGAAGAAATGTGTGTTTTTTGCCAATTTTAACCGCACACTTGTTGTTTGTGTACATGGATTTTATAATGTCGGATGTTTTACCCCCAACACCACTTTCCATCAATTTGTATAGCAGACCCTCATGCCAAATTGAGTCGAAGGCTTTTTTGAAATCAACAAAGCATGAGAAGACTTTGCCTTTGTTTTGGTTTGTTTGGTTGTCAATTAGGGTGTGTAGGGTGAATACATGGTCTGTTGTACGGTAATTTGGTAAAAAGCCAATTTGACATTTGCTCAGTACATTGTGTTCATTGAGGAAATGTACGAGTCTGCTGTTAATGATAATGCAGAGTATTTTACCAAGGTTACTGTTGACGCATATTCCACGGTAGTTATTGGGGTCAAATTTGTCTCCACTTTTGTGGATTGGGGTGATCAGTCCTTGGTTCCAAATATTGGGGAAGATGCCAGAGCTAAGGACGATGTTAAAGAGTTTTAGTATAGCCAATTGGAATTTGTTGTCTGTATATTTGATCATTTCATTAAGGATACCATCAACACCACAGGCCTTTTTGGGTTGGAGGGTTTTTATTTTGTCCTGTAACTCATTCAAGGTAATTGGAGAATCCAGTGGGTTCTGGTAGTCTTTAATAGTTGATTCTAGGATTTGTATTTGATCATGTATATGTTTTTGCTCTTTATTCTTTGTTATAGAGCCAAAAAGATTGGAGAAGTGGTTTACCCATACATCTCCATTTTGGATAGATAATTCTTCGTGTTGTTGTTTGTTTAGTGTTTTCCAATTTTCCCAGAATTGGTTAGAGTCTATGGATTCTTCAATTACATTGAGCTGATTTATGACAAGCTGTTCCTTCTTTTTCCGTAGTGTATTTCTGTATTGTTTTAGTGATTCACCATAGTGAAGGCGTAGACTCAGGTTTTCCGGGTCTCTATGTTTTTGGTTGGACAGGTTTCTCAATTTATTTCTTAGATTTTTGCATTCTTCATCAAACCATTTGTCATTGTTGTTCATTTTCTTCGGTTTTCTATTTGAGATTTTTAGATTTGATAGGGAAGCTGAGAGGTCAAATATACTGTTAAGATTTTCTACTGCCAAGTTTACACCTTCACTATTGCAGTGGAACGTTTTACCCAGGAAGTTGTCTAAAAGGGATTGGATTTGCTGTTGCCTAATTGTTTTTTGGTAGGTTTCCAAACTGCATTCCTTCCATCTATAGCATTTCTTAATGTTACTCAGTTCCTTTGGCTTTGATGCCTCATGATTGAGTATTGCTCTGTTCAAGTAGACTGTAATTTTGCTGTGATCTGATAGGGGTGTCAGTGGGCTGACTGTGAACGCTCTGAGAGACTCTGGGTTGAGGTCAGTGATAAAGTAGTCTACAGTGCTACTGCCAAGAGATGAGCTATAGGTGTACCTACCATAGGAGTCCCCTCGAAGCCTACCATTGACTATGTACATACCCAGCGTGCGACAGAGCTGCAGGAGTTGTGACCCGTTTTTGTTGGTTATGTTGTCATAGTTGTGCCTAGGGGGGCATATGGGGGAGGGAATGCTGTCACCTGCAGGCAGGTGTTTGTCCCCCTGTGTGCTGAGGGTGTCAGGTTCGTGTCCAGTTCTGGCATTTAGGTCGCCACAGACTAATACATGTCCCTGGGCCTGGAAATGATTGATTTCCCCCTCCAGGATGGAGAAGCTGTCTTCATTAAAGTATGGGGATTCTAGTGGGGGGATATAGGTAGCACACAGGAGGACATTTTTCTCTGTTAAGATAATTTCCTTTTGAATTTCTAGCCAAATGTAAAATGTTCCTGTTTTGATTAATTTAATGGAGTGAGTTAGGTCTGCTCTATACCAAATTAGCATTCCCCCTGAGTCCCTTCCCTGTTTCACACCTGGTAGTTTGGTGGATGGGACTACCAGCTCTCTGTAACCTAGAGGGCAACCAGTGGGTCCGTCTCCTCTATACCATGTTTCTTGCAGGATGACAATGTCTGCATTACCGATTTCTTTGGTGAAGTCCGGGTTCCTGCTCTTTAGGCCAAAGGCAGTATCTCTGTATCTCTGTCTCTCTGTATCTCTGTCTTTCTGTATCTCTGTATCTCTGTCTCTCTGTATCTCTGTATCTCTGTATCTCTGTCTTTCTGTATCTCTGTATCTCTGTCTCTCTGTATCTCTGTATCTCTGTATCTCTGTCTCTCTGTCTCTCTGTCTCTCTGTCTCTCTGTCTCTATGTATCTCTGTCTCTATGTATCTCTGTCTCTATGTATCTCTGTCTCTCTGTCTCTCTGTCTCTCTGTCTCTATGTATCTCTGTCTCTATGTATCTCTGTCTCTCTGTCTCTCTGTCTCTATGTATCTCTGTCTCTCTGTCTCTCTGTCTCTCTGTATCTCTGTCTCTGTATCTCTGTCTTTCTGTATCTCTGTCTCTCTGTATCTCTGTCTCTCTGTATGTCTGTCTCTCTGTATCTCTCCTTCTCTCTGTCTCCGTCTCTCTTCTCTCTCTGTATATCTGTCTCTCTGTATCTCTGTCTCTCTGTATCTCTCCTTCTCTCTGTCTCCGTCTCTCTTCTCTCTCTGTATCTCTGTCTCTCTGTATCTCTGTCTCTCTGTATCTCTCCTCTCTGTCTCTGTCTCTCTTCTCTCTCTGTCTCTCTGTATCTCTGTCTCTCTGTATCTCTCTCTATCTCTCTGCCTCTGTCTCTGTCTCTGTCGCTCTGTTCCTCTCCTTCTCTCTGTCTCCGTCTCTCTCTGTATCTCTGTCTCTCTGTATCAATTCAATCAGGAGACGTTATTGACATGGCAAGTTAAATTACTTACGTTGCCAAAGTATACATATAACAAAAAATGGTTGGACCAACAGCAATAAGGCATCTGTATCTCTGTCTCTCTCTCTCTCTCTTTCTGTCTCTGTTTTTCTTTATCTCTCTCTCTCTCTCTCTCTCTCTCTCTCTCTCTCTCTCTCTCTCTCTCTCTCTCTCTCTCTCTCTCTCTCTCTCTCTCTCTCTCTCTCTCTCTCTCTTTCTGTCTCTGTATTTCTTTATCCCTGTCTCACTCTCTCTCTCTCTCTGTCTCTGTATTTCTTTATCCCTGTCTCTCTCTCTCTCTTTCTGTCTCTGTATTTCTTTATCCCTCTCTCTCTCTCTCTCTCTTTCTGTCTCTCTGTATTTCTTTATCTCTTTATCCCTGTCTCTCTCTCTCTCTCTCTCTCTCTCTCTCTCTCTCTCTCTCTCTCTCTCTCTCTCTCTCTCTCTTTCTGTCTCTCTGTATTTCTTTATCTCTTTATCCCTGTCTCTCTCTCTCTCTTTCTGTCTCTCTGTATTTCTTTATCTCTTTATCCCTGTCTCTCTCTGCCTCTCTGTATCTCTGTATCTCTCTCTCTCTGTCTGTTTCTCTGTCTCAATTCAATTCAAAGGGCTTTATTGGCATGGGAAACATTTTTACATTGCCAAAGCAAGTGAAATAGATAATAAACACACGTGAAATAAACAATAACTAATTAACAGTAAACATTACACTCACAAAATGACCAAAAGAATAAAGACATTTCAAATGTCACATTATGTCTATATACAGTGTTGTAACGATTTGCAAATAGTAAAAGTAGAAAAGGGAAAATTAAAAAACAGAAATATGGGATGTATTTACAATGGTGTTTGTTCTTCACTGGTTTCCCTTTTCTTGTGGTAACAGGTCACACATCTTGCTGCTGTGGTGGCACAATATTATATATGGGAGTTTATCAAATATTGGATTTGTTTTCTAATTCTTTGTGGATCTGTTTAATCTGAGGGAAACATGTGTTTCTAATATGGTCATACATTTGGCAGGAGGTTAGGAAGTGTAGCTCAGTTTCCACCTCATTTTGTGGGCAGTGTGCACATAGCCTGTCTTCTTATCAGAACTTAGGATAAGACCCAGATGCTAGAGTCACAGATGTTTATTGACCCAAACAGGGGGCAGGCAAAAGATAGTTCAAAGGCAGGCAGGCTCGGGGTCAGGACAGGCAGAGGTTCGTAAACAGGTCAGAGTCAGGCAGGTACAGAACGGCAGGCAGGCTCGGGGTCAGGACAGGCAGAGGTTCGTAAACAGGTCAGAGTCAGGCAGGTACAGAACGGCAGGCAGGCTCGGGGTCAGGACAGGCAGAGGTTCGTAAACAGGTCAGAGTCAGGCAGGTACAGAACGGCAGGCAGACTCGGGGTCAGGACAGGCAGAGGTTCGTAAACAGGTCAGAGTCAGGCAGGTACAGAACGGCAGGCAGACTCGGGGTCAGGACAAGCAGAGGTTCGTAAACAGGTCAGAGTCAGGCAGGTACAGAACGGCAGGCAGGCTCGGGGTCAGGACAGGCAGAGGTTCGTAAACAGGTCAGAGTCAGGCAGGAATGGTCAGAATCTGCAAAACTAGGAAACAGAACTTGAGAAAGCAGGGAGACGGGAAAACACAGTGGTAAGACCTGACGATACAAGACGAACTAGCAACAGACAAACAGAGAACACAGGTATATATACACTGGGGATAATGAGGAAGATGGGTGACACCTGGAGGGGGTGGTGACAAGCACAAAGACAGGTGAAACATGAGGGTGTGACACTTCTCTTGAGAGCCAGGTCTGCCTACTGAGACCTTTCTCAATAGCAAGGCTATGCTCACTGAGTCTGTACATAGTAAAAGCTTTCCTTAATTTTGGGTCAGTCACAGTGGTCAGGTATTCTGCCAATGTGTACTCTCTGTTTATGGCCAAATAGCATTTAGGGCCAAATAGCATTTGCTCCGTTTTTTTGTAAATTTTTTCCAAAATGTCAAGTAATTATCTTTTTGTTTTGGTTGGGGCTAATTGTGTTGCTGTCCTGGGCCTCTGTTTGTGTTTGTGAACAGAGCCCCCAGGACCAGTTTGCTTAGGGGACTCTTCTGCAGAATCTCAATTTAGTGTTTGTCCCATTTCGTGAATTCTTGGTTGGTGGCGGTCCCCAGATCTCACAACCATAAAGGGCAATGGGTTCTATAACTGATTTCTCTCTGTCTCTCTCTGTCTCTCTGTCTGTCTCTGTCTTTCTCTGTCTCTCTCTGACTCTCTCTCTCTGACTCTCTCTCCATCTCTCTCTGTCTCTCTCGGACTCTCTCTAACTCTCTGACTCTCTCTCTCTCTCTCTCTCTCTCTCTCTCTGACTCTAATCTCTCTCTCGCACGCTCTGTCTCTCTCTGTCTCTCTCTCTGTCTCTCTCTGTCTCTCTCTGTCTCTCTCTGACTCTCTCTCTCTCTGTCTCTCTCTGCCTCCCTCTGTCTCTCTCTGACTCTCTCTGTCTCTCTCTGTCTCTCTCTGTCTCTCTGACTCTCTCTGACTCTCTCTGTCTCTCTCTCTGTCTCTCTGACTCTCTTGGTCTCTCTCTGTCTCTATCTCTCTCTCTGTCTCTCTTTGATTCTCTCTGTCTCTCCGTCTCTCTCTGTCTCTCTCTGTCTCTCTGACTCTCTCTGACTCTCTCTGTCTCTCTCTCCGTCTCTCTGACTCTCTTGGTCTCTCTCTGTCTCTATCTCTCTCTCTGTCTCTCTTTGATTCTCTCTGTCTCTCCGTCTCTCTCTGACTCTCTGACTCTCTCTCTCAAAATTCAAAATTCAAAAATTCAAAATTCAAGCTGCTTTATTGGCATGAAAAACATTGTGTCAATATTGCCAAAGCAACAATGTATACAATATACATTGTAATAAAAAATAAAAAAATTAAACTATAACTAACTTATAACTAAATAACGGTCATCTTCACCATTACATCGGTACTACAACTACTATCATCATTACCACCACTACCACCACCACCATCATTAAACTGCTATCATTACCATTACCACCCATACCACTACTATTTGGAATGATAAACAACAATAATAATAGTAATAACAATAACAGTAATAACAATAACAGTCATAATAAGTAAGTTACTGCTTACTATGCAGATGTTATTATTCAGTGTCCCTCAGGCTATGGCAGGCAAATACATATTTGGCTGCAAGAGGAGCCATTGCTCCTTCGCCCATGAGTATTTTTAGTTTTTCCTCTGGGTTTAATAAGTTAAAATTTGGAATAAATGTAGTCATTTCTGTGAATAATGAATCTCTTGGTGAGGAATATTTATCACAGTAAAGGAGAAAGTGCATCTCTGTTTCTACCTCCCATGTCGTGCAGTGACCACATACACTCTCCTCTTTGGGTAGCCATGTCTTTTTATGTCTGCCGGTTTCTATTGCCAATCGGTGGTCACTCAGCCTGTACTTGGTAAGGATCTGTCTCTGCTTCGTATCTCTGACAGAGTAGAGATATTCAGCCAATTCATATTCTCTGTTTAGGGTCAGATAGCAATTTAGTCGGCTTTGGGATTTTGTTTCATTTTTCCAATGTTGTATATATGAGTCCTTTGATTGGTTCATGATTTTGTTTATTGGAATTCTTTCTTTTGAAGCAGTGCTGGTGTCAGCTTGGTTGGTTAGGTCCAACACCAGCTGACTGAGAGGGCTCGTTTCTGGGCTCAGCTCTTGGGTTTGAAGTGCTTTAAATTGCAGACTCGAATTTGGACTTGAATTTAGATGTAGCCAAAATTTTAATGATCTTTTCTGTATTTTCATTATTACTGGAAAGCGGCCCAATTCTCTCTCTCTCTCTCTCTCTCTCTCTCTCTCTCTCTCTCTCTCTCTCTCTCTCTCTCTCTCTCTCTCTCTCTCTCTCTCTCTCTCTCTCTCTCTCTCTCTCTCTCTCTCTCTCTCTCTCTCTCTCTGTCTCTCTTTGATTATCTCTGTCTCTCCGTCTCTCTCTGACTCTCTGACTCTCTCTGTCTCTCTCTCTGTCTCTCCCTGTCTCTCCCTGCCTCTCTCTGTGACTCTCTGTGACTCTCTGTCTCTCTGACTCTCTATGTCTCTCTATGACTCTCTCTATCTCTCTCTCCATCTGACTCTCTTTGTCTCTCTCTGACTCTCTCTGCCTCTCTCTGTCTCTGTCTCTCTCTCTCTCTCTCTCTGTCTCTCTTTGATTCTCTCTGTCTCTCCGTCTCTCTCTGACTCTCTGACTCTCTATGTCTCTCTCAGTCTCTGTCTCTCTCTCTCTCTGGCTCTATTTGATTCTCTCTGTCTCTCCGTCTTTCTCTGACTCTCTGTCTCTCTGATTCTCTGTCTCTCTCTGACTCTCTCTGTCTCTCTCTCTGTCTCTCTCTCTGTCTCTCCCTGTCTCTCCTTGTCTCTCCCTGTCTCTCCTTGTCTCTCCCTGTCTCTCTCTGTCTCTCTCTGACTCTCTCTGACTCTCTGTCTCTCTCTGTCTCTCCACCATTACAACTGTTGTGTAAAATTGCCATATTCAATGGAGCCATTATCTTATGTCTGTGTCCCACTGTGTGTAATGCAAGAAACCGATCAGAGAAGGAAGAAGGAGATGCTTTAAAATAGACCATGGACAGACAGACACTTTGTTACAGACAGACACCCTGTTACAGAGTCTGTTACAGACAGACACTCTGTTACAGACAGACACTGTTACAGACAGACACTCTGTTACAGACAGGCACTGTTACAGACAGACACCCTGTTACAGAGTCTGTTACAGACAGCCACTCTGTTACAGACAGACACTATTACAGACAGACACCCTGTTACAGAGTCTGTTACAGACAGACACTCTGTTACAGACAGACACTGTTACAGACAGACACTCTGTTACAGACAGGCACTGTTACAGACAGACACCCTGTTACAGAGTCTGTTACAGACAGACACTGTTACAGACAGACACTGTTACAGACAGACACTGTTACAGACAGACACTGTTACAGACAGACACTCTGTTACAGACAGGCACTGTTACAGACAGACACCCTGTTACAGAGTCTGTTACAGACAGACACTGTTACAGACAGACACTGTTACAGACAGACACTGTTACAGACAGACACTGTTACAGACAGACACTCTGTTACTGACAGACACTGTTACAGACATCGACTGTGTTTCAGACATCGACTGTGTTTCAGACAGCAACTCTGTTTCAGACAGACACTGTTACAGACATCGACTCTGTTTCAGACAGCAACTCTGTTTCAGACATCGACTGTGTTTCAGACAGCGACTCTGTTTCAGACAGCGACTCTGTTTCAGACAGCAACTCTGTTTCAGACATCGACTGTGTTTCAGACAGCGACTCTGTTTCAGACAGCGACTCTGTTTCAGATAGGGACTCTGTTTCAGACAGCAACTCTGTTACAGACAGCAACTCTGTTGTGACAAAGCTCTTCTCTGTGAGGTTGTCTGTGTCATGCTGAGATAATACTTCCTGAAATCAAGGGAAATGACATACTGTACATATTACAGACTAAGACTAAAAGGGAACATAAAAGGGAACATTACAGAACACCGTAGTAGTTCATTAGATAATATAATGTCATGTGTTTGTGTATTTCATGCCTGCTTCCTTTATGGAGAGGGTGCTGTATTGTACAATAGGAAGGTCGATAGGAGAGTGATGGTGGAGAGGGTGCTGTATTGTACAATAGGAAGGAGAGTGATGGTGGAGAGGGTGCTGTATTGTACAATAGGAAGGAGAGTGATGGTGGAGAGGGTGCTGTATTGTACAATAGGAAGGTCGATAGGAGAGTGATGGTGGAGAGATATTCATGTGATTGTGCATTAGAGCAGACATTATTCCAGTCATATGTATTCACTGTACTCACCGTTGTAAGACAGGGATTTATATTTCAATCTTTTCAGTTTGAAAAAAATGAATGTGTTTTTGGATCTCGAATTGTTGATGAGCGGTTGAGTACCTTCAGAAAGTATTCACACCCCTTGACTTTTTCCACATGTTGTTATGTTACAGTCTGCGTGTATGGATTACATTTAGATTTTGTGTCCCTGGTTTAAACATAATGTCAAAGTGGAATCATGTTTTTCTTAGTATTCAACATCTTTGTTATGGCCAGCCTAAATAAGATCATTAGTGAAAATGTGTTTAACAAGTCACATAATAAGTTGCATGGACTCACTCTGTGTGCAATAATAGTGGTTAACATCATTTTTTTATGACAACCTCATCTCTGTATCCCACACATACAATCATCTATAAGGTCAATTAATCGAGCAGTGACTTTCTAACACAGATTCAACCACAAAGACCAGGGAGGTTTTCCAATGCCTAGCAAAGAAGGGCACCTATTGGTAGATAGGTAAAAAAGTTATAAACATAAATTGAATATCCCTTTAAGCATGGTGCAGTTATTAATTACACGTTGGATGGTGTATCAACACACCCAGTCACTACAAAGATACAGGTGTCTTTCCTAACTCAGTTACCAGAGAGGAAGGAAACCGCTCAGAGATTTCACCATGAGACCAATGGTTACTTTAAAACAGTTACAGAGTTGAATGGCTGTGATAGGAGAAACCTGAAGATGAATCAACAACGTTGTAGTTACTCCACAATACTAACCTAAATGACAGAGTGATAAGAAGGAAGCCTGTACAGAATACAAATAATGCAAAACATGCATCCTGCTTGCAATAAGGCACTAAAGTAAAACTGCAAAAACTTTGGCAAATAAATTAACTTTGTGTCCTGAATACAAAGTGTATGTTTGGGACAAATCCAATACAACACATTACTGAGTACCACTATCCATATTTTCAAGCATGGTGGTGGCTGCATCATGTTATGGGTATGCTTGTCATCTGCAAGGATTAGGGAGTTTTTTAGCATAACAATAAACTGAATTGAGCTTAGCACAGGCAAAATCTTAGCGGGTAACCTGGTTCAGTCTGCAATCCAACAGACACTGGGAGACAAATTCACCTTTCAGCAGGACAGTAACCTAAACACAAGGCCAAATATACACTGGAGTTGCTTACCAAGACGACATTGAATGTTCCTGAGTGGCCTAGTTACAGTTTTGACTTAAATCTATGGCAAGACTTGAAAATGGCTGTCTAGCAATGATCAACAACCAACTTGACAGAGCTTGAAGAATTAAAACAAATAATAATTTGCAAATATTGTACAATCCAGGTGTGCAAAGCTCTAAGAGACTTACACAGAAAGACTCAAATCTGTAATCGCTGCCAAAGATGATTCTAACATTTATTGACTCGGTGTCACGCCTGCTCCCGCTCTCCCTCTCTGGCGCTCGATGGCGCCAGGCTGCCCTTCGTTACGTACACCTGTCACCATCATTACACGCAGCAGCGCTCATTGGAGACTCCTTGATTTTGTATTTATTTTTGTATTTTATTTTTGTACCCCTTTTTCTCCCCAATTTCGTGGTGTCCAATTGGTAGTTACAGTCTTGTCTCATCGCTGCAACTCCTGTACGGACTCGGGAGAGGTGAAGGTCGAAAGCCGTGCATCCTCCAAAACACAACACAACCAAGCCGCACTCCTTCTTGACACAATGCTCACTTATCCCAGAAGCCAGTCGAACCAATGTGTCGGAGGAAACACCGTACACCTGGCGACCGTGTCAGCGTGCACTGCGCCCGGCCCGCCACAAGACTCCTTCCCTTTGTTGATTGCCCCGTCTATTTCTGTCTGTTCCTCTGTTGGTTCCCCGTGTCAGCATTGGTGTCGTTATTTTTCCCCTGTCCAGACGCTGTTACTGTTCTGTTTCATGTCCATTGTTCATTAAATGTTCTCCCTGTACCTGCTTCTTGTCTATCAGCGTCGCTCCTTACACTTGGGGATGTGAATTAATTTGATGAGCTTCGTCATTATGGGGTATTGTGTGTAGATGGGTGAGAAGAAAATATATGAATTCAGGCTGTAACACAACAAAATGTGGAATAAGTCAAGGGGTATGAATACTTTCTGAAGGCATGGTAACAACCCACACAGGCAAAAATTCATAACAATAAATGAGACATAAGGAAATGAATTTACAGAGAGTATAGTCATTCAAAAAGAATATGCTGACATTTGCAGGGTGCAATTTGAATTAGTCATAGCAACATCCCTCCAAAGTGTTCAGCTTGAGAGGATAACTATAGGGATTATGAATTAGAAGCACATCTTAATAGCAGCACTCATAGTGTAACATAAATGACAGTTAGTAGTTAGTGAGTTGTAAATCCCTGAGGTAGTGAGTAAGAGCAAAGTACTGAGTCAAAGGATACCTATAGCTGCACGTTTTTGTCTATGGTTTGAGAATGAGTACCTTTTTAGTTGTACTTTATGGTGCTGGGGATATATTTAATTTATCCTACCAAAGGAAATGCTCTCATTCAGATATTATCTCCAATATCTGATGTAATGTAGTGTAATATAGTGTAATATTCACTAAAAGCCTGCTCAGTAGTAGACCCCACTGCTGCCACCAGTGGGGCATGGGTTGTGTCCCAAATGGCATCCTACTCTCTATATAGTGCACTACTTTTTTAACCAGAGTACTATGGGTCCTGGTCTGAAGTAGTGTGCTGCATAGGGAATAGGGTGCCATTTGGAACACGGACCTAGGCTGGTGGTCTGTACTGGGGAGCCAGCTAATTGGCTAATAGGATATTCTGAAATATGCTTATGGTTTGATTGTGGCTCCCTGGTGTAAAATGTTATCATCGGTTCCTCAATTGTTGATTTTGTCCCTTTAGTAGCTCTTGTGGGATCTGTTGGTCCTGATGGTCTGGAGTTGAATGTGCAATTAATAGCAACAGTGGAATAATGGAATTATTTATTTCTTCCTTTCTTTCTTTCTCTCTATTTTTTCTTTCTGTGCAGATCGAACGCGTTATCTTCTGTGTCTTCCTGGAGGCGGACTACAGGATCTACAAGGAAAAAATCCTTCAAGTCTTCCAAGGTACGTCTGGTTCTGTTTCCAATATGCCTGCCATGGAATGTAGTGTCCCTGTCCTTCCTGAGTTTACCTGGGGCTATAAAGCAACATAACGTCTAACTTTAGTGTCATCAGATACTTTACAATGAGAGAAGGCCTTTGGATTAGTTGTGCAGTGTTTGTATTTGAGGGGCAACTCTAGAGAACAATCCTGTTGGACCAGCCAGCCAGCCAGTTCTCTGCTGAAAAGGGCATGTCTCTCTCAGGGAGTTCCAGGAAGCATCCACAACAAAGCAAAGCTGTCTCGCCGAGTCTCACAGAGACGATAGATAAACAAATGCACGTTATTTTCTGCCCCAAGTCTCTCCTACCACCCAACCCTCCACACACAAGAACACACACACCCCTCCGCTCCCATCTCTGAGCCCTGAAGCCAGGAACAACCAGTCACCATCTCTGATGGCTAGGGGACCATAGAGGATTAGAGCTAAAGGGCTATAGGGGTGTATGGGGGGCTGAAGGGTAGACAAGTCTGCTTCACCGTGCTAGCAATATCTCCCATGTGGCACCTATTCCCTCCCCATCTTGAAAATCCCAGGCTCTCCCATGTCTCTCTCTCTTGTTCAGAATCTCTCTCTGTGTCTCTGTTTGACTCTCTCTCACTCCATCTTCCCAACTCCTCGTCCCCTAGAAGGAATACAGAGTTTCAGGCCTTCATCTTCCTTCGACTCTCACATGGAGACTGTTTTGTTCCCCCCCACCCTTACCCTCCCTCTCTCTCCCTCTCTCTCCTTCCCAAATACTCCTGTCATCCACCTACTCTCTTCCTCCCTCCCTCGCTCTTTTCCTCCCTCTTCCCTCATGTTGCCTTTCTTCCTCCCTCTTTACTTTCCACCCTCCCTCCTTCTCTCCTCCCCTCCTCCCCTCTCCTTCTCTCCTTTTCTCCCTCCATCCCACTTCCCTCTTTTAACTCTTTGCTGGAAGATTACCTTCACCCTACAGTGTGTGTAATGATATTACCTGTCCCCGTGCACCGATGGAACGCCTTTTCATATTAATGTTGTGAGATGGATTTCTAGAGCTGTTGTTTCTGCCGTTATCACTCCCAAAGTGCCAGCAATAAGTACAATAAGTACATCTCCATCATCCAAATGCCATCAGGCAGGAAACCTTTCACCACCTTACTAGTGTACAGGAAAGCCTTGGGAAAGTTGTTCATTATTAGGGTTAGGGTTAAGGTTAGGGTTAAGGTTTGGGTTAGGGTTAAGGTTTGGGTTAGGGTTAAGGTTTGGGTTAGGGTTAGGGTTAAGGTTAGGGTTAAGGTTTGGGTTAGGGTTAGGGTTAAGGTTTGGGTTAAGGTTTGGGATAGGGTTAGGGTTGGGTTAAGGTTAGGGTTAAGGTTTGGGTTAGGGTTAAGGTTAGGGTTAAGGTGTGGGTTAAGGTTTGGGATAGGGTTAAGGTCAGGGTTAGGGTTAAGGTTTGGGTTAAGGTTTGGGATAGGGTTAAGGTTAGGGTTAAGGTTTGGGATAGGGTTAAGGTTTGGGATAGGGTTAAGGTTTGGGATAGGGTTAAGGTTAGGGTTAGGGTTAAGGTTAGGGTTAAGGTTTGGGATAGGGTTAAGGTTAGGGTTAGGGTTAAGGTTAGGGTTAAGATTAGGGTTAAGGTTTGGGATAGGGTTAGGGTTAAGGTTAGGGTTAAGGTTAGGGTTAAGGTTTGGGATAGGGTTAGGGTTAAGGTTTGGGATAGGGTTAAGGTTAGGGTTAGGGTTAAGGTTAGGGTTAAGATTAGGGTTAAGGTTTGGGATAGGGTTAGGGTTAAGGTTAGGGTTAGGGTTAGCGTTAGCGTTAGGGTTAGGGTTAAGGTTAAGGTTAAGGTTAGGGTTAAAACAAAAATACAAAACAGGTGCCTAGCACTGGGATTGAACTCACAATCTTCTGAATCATACTGTAGCTTGCTGTTCAAGCCCATCCTGTGATCCTCTACCCCATCCACAATGCCCATGCCTAGCTCATCGATCCTATTAAATCAGGGATAGGCAACTTTGATGAGGGTGGGGGACACCAAAAATCCCCCATCCCCCCATTTTGCCATGGGGTGTAGAGAACATGTTGCCGTTTTAAAGCTAGTTTGCTGCAATTCTACACATTTTGTCATGGGATGGAGAGAAATGTTTTCAGTTTGTAATATGATATCTGAGTGAGACTGACTAACAGAATCAATGGCCGCTAGACTAATTTACCAATCTAAAAAAAAATGCTGACATGGGCTAATTGAGAAACTATCATAACGATTGTTGATAAACAGCCACATTTTGAAATTACACCTTGTGTATTCTACTATTCCACCTAGCAACAGTAAGTTGAGTCACTGACTGAGTTCCAACATTTAAAAAAAACATGTATTATTTATTTTTTGGGGGAAATAGGCACTTGCGTTGCCCCTAGTGGAAATTAAGTCACACCATAATTTCACCATTTCAAGTAAGCCTAAATAGACAATAATCCATTCGAGTTTGGGCTGGGTTTTAGGTTTGGGTGAGGGAAAGGAGGAAAGAAAAGCCCTGCTATTGTTTTAATGTACAGGAAACCAGCAGAAGAGTTGTGAATACTAAGAGAAGATATCTAAGAGAAGATAACCAACTCCTCCTGAAACTACTGCTCATTGACATGCACAGACTTAAAAACTGATTGACCGACAACACTGTGCTATTGTACTATTGTAGCGCAGCAAAGCACACGGAAAGCTGTTATGTCTAGCTTGAGGTAATGGAAGATAACTCTTCCTGAAGCTACTTTTTATTGACGTGCAGTGACTTCTTAATGAGGTCTTGAGAGGTTCAAATAATGGAGAGAAATTCAATTGGAGACCTTTAGAGAAGGGCATGGCTGGAACAAGCAGAAGTGCCACACAGTGGTGTGCTTTCCCTCATCACACACACACACACACACACACACACACACACACACACACACACACACACACACACACACACACACACACACACACACACACACACACACACACACACACACACACACACACACACACACACACACACACACACACACACACACAGGAGCTTTCCCTCATCACACAGTCTGGGCTTTGATGTGACCTATGAGCTCACAGGTTAAGGGTTGCCTTTTAACTTCCTCCTGGGACACACCCCCTAAGTACCTTCCCCCCTCAAGCCCCTTCCCACTGTCTACCTCCCCCTCTGTCTGCTAAAGGCATCTGGTCTCTGACACCTGTTCAAAGCTTTCGCTGGATATCCAACACAGGAGAACCAAGAGTTGTCCCTTTCTTTAACCTACTGTAACTTAAAGAGAACCGAGAGCCCAGTCCTTTCCATTTTCACAACCTTGTTAAAGGTCCCGAAGAGTCAAAATCATGTTTTTCATGAAATTAGATGATATTTTTTATAAAACGAGATCAAATTAGGATTTTAATTCGGTTAAGTGAGCTACCTCTAGAACAGCTGGGGGTCCATGAGGAGAGAGTTGAGAACCACTGACTGAGTTAGTCAACCGTTCTCAATTGAGAAAAGGTCAAACATGAGTCTTTCACAAGACACTGTCCATGGTCATATGTAACATGTAATGACATAACACAACAGATCAGCTGGAATAACACTCTCACATGGCTACACAAAAACTAATTTTTCTAAATTGTTCAGCATTTCTATCTGAAAAAAACCCAGATTATGGCTGTTGTTTTAGTCAATCAAAAGGCTATTTTACATGAAAATCAGAATGACTGTTCGGGATCTATATCTTACCTTCAGATTTGTGAAGAGAATGGATCCTTTTATTCTGTCTGATCCATACAGTCCATATAGTCTCCCGGGTGGCGCAGTGGTCTAGGGCACTGCATCGCAGTGCTAGCTACGCCACCAGAGTCTCTGGGTTCGCGCCCAGGCTGGGCTGGGTTCGCGCCCAGGCTCTGTCGCAGCCGGCCGCAACCGGGAGGTCCGTGGGGCGACGCACAATTGGCATAGCGTCGTCTGGGTTAGGGAGGGTTTGGCCGGTAGGGATATCCTTGTCTCAGTATGTAAAATGTAGTAAAATGTATGCACTCTACTGTAAGTCGCTCTGGATAAGAGCGTCTGCTAAATGACTAAAATGTAAAAATGTACAGTGTATGTGGTGTCATGGTGGAGAAGAGGTTGAGGACTGTTGAGTCGGTGACAGTAATGTGAAGTGGACTCGTGATGATTTAGTGTGTTTCTTCCGTCCAGAGGGAGCAGGCAGTCCGGACCACACGACTAGGGACAGGCACTATGACTTACTTTGCTCTCCGGAGCAGGGCGGCGTTGAAAGGAGCGATAACAGGGGTGGCATTAAGTGTTGAGGAGGATCAGCTGAAATGGAAGATTCCTGGTGTCTGTGACGCCTGGCGTTTGGTACGACACAGACCCGGTGTCTGTCCTGCTGAGTTTTGATGCAGAGTCTTTGCCCAACAAGGTCAAGTTAGGATGTGTCAGTTATCTTGTGAGAGCTTTTGTTCTGCAAATACTACGGTGTTGCACCTGTGTGTAGGATGGAGATTCCTAGATGTGAGAAGTGTGCAGGAGGCCATGAAAGGAGGGAATGTGTAGTATTGGTGGAGAAAGTGTGGGGGTGCCCATGAGGCTGGAGATCGGAGGAGTCCAGTTAGGGGTTGCCAGGGTCAGAGTTGTACAGAAAGTGTTGTATGCTGAAGCAGTGAAGAGAGTGGTAGAGGAAGATGGGTACAGGGTGAGGGATCCTGAGAGGATTCTTGTGAGTATGCAGAGACCAATAGAGAGGGATATGAATAATATGTGCTTCAGTAAGGGATGTTTCTTAGCAATTAAAGCCATGGTTGTCAACTGTACTGCAGAAAATAGAGGTTGTTGTGGCAGCTGCAGAGAAGTACTTGGGATTGCGAGGTTTTACTGCAGAAGATTTGCAGGGGGTGTTGAGTGGTAATGTTCTGTCCTCCCAGACCGTTGGCCTGGAATAGAATTAGATGGGGTTCAATAGTGGAATGGGGTGGTGTTTTTAGTGAGGGCTAATAGTTGGCAGGGCAATTTTACTTTTACTTTTTCACAATTTTGTATTTACCGGAATTTAATGTAGGTAGGCCGTGACTGGCCTCACACTCCAGTACAGTAGGTGGCGGTGCATGCACCTACAAGTTTGATGCCAACCAAATCCCAAAGAAGAAGAAGATTAACTGTGTTTGGCCATTATATTTTTGCCATAACTTTCTGACTGAAGTAACTGCCATAACTTTCTGACTGAGAAACAAAGCTTAGTTGTCATGGTTATGACATATGCAATGGTTAATCTCACAGTGTGAAGAATACTTGTCTTTTGCTTGAGCAGAATCGGAGCGCGAATCTGAGAGAACCAGAATTAGCTCGGCAGGTGTCCTTGATAGTGCCTGGGAGTAGATGTGTCGAAATAACCAGAGAATCCTAGCTCAACTCAGACTGTGCTCAAACTCTGTTGTAACACCTCATCATCACGGTTGGAGATAGACAGGCAGAGTGTGTGTGTGTGTGTGTGTGTGTGTGTGTGTGTGTGTGTGTGTGTGTGTGTGTGTGTGTGTGTGTGTGTGTCAGTCAGGCAGTTGCGTGGATCAGCGGGAAGAGACAGAGGAACACAGACAGACTACATGACACGTTGTGACTAAATCACACGGTGCT